>NC_041222.1:71703969-71719944 GCF_002837175.3 Physeter macrocephalus
ACAAAAAAAAAAAACCCAAAGTTAGCAGAAGGAAAGAAATCATACAGATCAGATCAGAAATAAATGAAAAAGAAATGAAGGAAATAATAGCTAAGATCATTAAAACTAAAAGCTGGTTCTTTGAGAAAATAAACAAAATTGATAAGCCATTAGCCAGACTCATCAAGAAAAAAAAGGAGAAGAGTCAAATCAACAGCATTAGAAATGAAACACGAGAAATAACAACTGTCACTGCAGAAATACAAAGAATCATGAGGGATTACTACAAGAAACTCTATGCCAATAAAATGGACAACCTGGAAGAAATGGACAAATTCTTAGAAAGCACAAAGCACAACCTTCCAAGACTGAAGCAGGAAGAAATAGAATATATCAACAGACCAATCACAAGCACTGAAATTGAAACTGTGATTAAAAATCTTCAACAAACAAAAGCCCAGGACTAGACCACTTAACAGGTGAATTCTATCAAACATTTAGAGAAGAGCTAACACCTATCCTTCTCAAACTCTTCTAATATATGGCAGAGGGAGGAACATTCCCATGCTCATTCTATGAGGCCACCATCACCCTTATACCAAAACCAGACAAAGATGTCACAAAATAAGAAAACTAGAGACCAATAACATTGCTGAACATAGATGCAAAAATCCTCAACAAAATACTAGCAAACAGAATCCAAGAGCACATTAAAAGGATCATACACCATGATCAAGTGGAGTTTATCCCAGGAATGCAAGGAGTCTTCAATACACGCAAATCAATCAATGTGATACACCATATTAACAAACTGAAACATAATAAAGACCATATATGACAAACCCACAGCCAACATCATTCTCAATGATGAAAAACTGAAACTTTTTCCTCTAAAATCAGGAACAAGACAAGGATGCCCACTCTCAGCACTAATATTCAACACAGTGTTGGAAGTTCTAGCCACAGCAATCAGAGAGGGAAAAAAAATAAAAGGAATCCAACCTGGAAATGAAGAAGTAAAGTTGTCACTCTTTGCAGATGACATGATACTATATAGAGAGAATTCTAAAAAATTCTACAAGAACACTACTAGAACTAATCAATGAATTTGGTTAAGGAGCAGGATACAAAATAATGCACAGAAATCTCTTGCATTCCTATACACTAATGATGAAAAATCTGAAAGAGAAATTAAGGAAACACTCCCATTTACCACTGCAACAAAAAGAATAAAATACCTAGGAATAAACCTACCTAGGGAGACAAAAGATGTATAAAATGGATAACTCATAAGAACCTGCTGTATAAAAAAATAAATAAAATTAAATTTACAAAAAAAAATACCTAATGGGACAAAAGACCAGTATGCAGAATATAATAAGACACTGATGAAAGAAATTAAAGATGATATAAACAGTTGGAGAGATATACCATGTTCCTGGATTGGAAAATCAACATCGTGAAAATGAGTATACTACCCAAAGCAAACTACAGATTAAATGCAATCCCTATCAAACTGCCAATGGCATTTTTCACAAAACTAGAACAAAAAACTTCACAATTTGTATGGAAACACAAAAGACCCCGAATAGCCAAAGCAATCTTGAGAAAGAATAACGGAGCTGGAGGAATCAGGCTCCCTGACTTCAGACTACACTAGGAAGCTACAGTAATCAAGACAGTATGGTACTGGCACAAAAAGAGAAATATAGATCAATGGAACAGGATAGAAAGCCCAGAGATAAACCCACCCACCTATGGTCAACTTATCTTTGATAAAGGAGGCAAGAATATACAGTGGAGAAAAGACAGCCTCTTCAATAAGTGGTGCTGAGAAAACTGGACAGCTACATGTAAAAGAATGAAATTAGAACACATCTTAACACCATACACAAAAATAAACTCAAAATGGGTTAAAGACCTAAATGTAAGGCCAGACACTATAAAACTCTTAGAGGAAAACATAGGCAGAACACTCTATGACATAAAACACTGCAAGATCCTTTGTGACTGACCTCCTAGAGAAATGGAAATAAAAACAAAAAAAAATCAAATGGGACCTAATGAAACTTACAAGCTTTTGCACAGCAAAGGAAACCATAAACAAGACAAAGAGACAACCTTCAGAATGGGAGAAAATATTTGCAAACAAAGCAAGTGACAAAGGATTAATCTCCAAAATATACAAGCAGCTCATGCAGCTCAATATCAAAAAACAAACATCCAAATATGGGCAGAAGACCTAAACAGACATTTCTCCAAAGAAGATATACAGATTGCCAACAAACGCATGAAAGGATGCTCAACATCACTAATCATTAGAGAAATGCAAGTCAAAACTACAATGAGGTATCACCTCACACCAGTCAGAATGGCCATCATCAAAAAATCTACAAACAATAAATGCTGGAGAGGGTGTGGACAAAAGAGAACCCTCTTGCACTGTTGGTCAAATGTAAATTGATACAGCCACTATGGAGAACAGTATGGAGAATCCTTAAAACACTAAAATAGATCTACCATATGACCCAGCAATCCCACTACTGGGCATATACCCAGAGAAAACCATAATTCACAGTCATGTACCACAATGTACATTGCAGCTCTATTTACAATAGCCAGGACATGGAAGCAACCTAACTGTCCATCTACAGCTGAATGGACAAAGCAGATGTGGCACATATATACAATGGAATATTACTCAGCAATAAAAAGAAACGAAATTGAGTTATTTGTAGTTAGGTGGATGGACCTAGAGCCTGTCATACAGAGTGAAGTAAGTCAGAAAGAGAAAAACAAATACCATATGCTAACACATATATATGGAATCTTAAAAAAAAAAAATGGTCATGAAGAACCTAGGGGAAGGACGGGAATAAAGACACAGACCTACTAGAGAATAGACTTGAGGACATGGGGAGGGGGAAGGGTAAGCTGGGACAAAGTGAGAGCGTGGCACGGACATATATACAGTACCAAATGAAAAATAGATAGCTACTGGGAAGCAGCCGCATAGCACAGGGAGATCAGCTCGGTGCTTTGTGACCACCTAGAGGGGTGGGATAGGGAGGGTGGGAGGGAGGGAGATGCTAGAGGGAAGAGATATGGGGATATATGTATATGTATAGCTGATTCACTTTGTTAGAAAGTAAAAACTAACACCATTGTAAAGCAATTATACTCCAATAAAGACGTTAAAAAATAAATAAATAAACCAAGATTTAGCTGTTCCTAATTTTCTTTTATGAGTTGTATGAAATAAGTGCTTATTTTGTTCTTTTAATACAGTTTGGCAGAATTAGAGCTCTAATTCTTTGCGTCTGTGAGTTTCTTAATGCATGGTTCTGGTATATTTGTTTTTTTCTCATTCTCAAGCCTAGTGCCTGACAAGCGTAAGAGTTCAATACATATTTTGAATGAATGAATACCTACTAAATAATATACTTCATGCTTCTTTCTTACACATTATGTCTGTGTGTTTGTTAGATATTACTAAGGACCTTATAATGAAAATATCATCGGCCAGAGAAGTTGGTTTTCGATTAATGATTAACAGATCTATATTCCTATGTGTCTGTAGTGTTATTTACATTTATGTTATTGAAAAGGCTGTCTTCCATTTATATGAATGTACAAATATCTAGGGGGGGGTCTCTAAAATCATACAATGATGAAAGCTCTACCACTTCATTGAGAAAGAGATAGATGAGAATTGCAATTAAACAAAGACTACATGCTAACAAAAGCTGAATAAAGCAGGCATTTCCCTGGCAGTCCAGTTGTTAAGACTCTGTGCTGCCAATGCAGGGGGCATGGGTTAGATCCCTGGTCGGGAAACTAAGATCCCACATGCCATGTGGTGTAGCCAAAAGTTAAAAAAAAAAAAAAAAAAAAAAGCAGAATGATGCAAAAGGTATAAAAATCCTTCTTTTTATTGTTTTTGTTTTTTTTAAGAATTAGAATAAAATAACTGAGAAACTATGTTTTCCTTTAGCTTAAGAGCCTAATGTGTATTTAACCAATGTCATATTACCAAGATAAAGTTAAAATCTATAGTAATATTAAATTTTCTATATTTATTTGATTATTTAGGTTATTGGAATGAAAGGATCTATCAGACTGGGCTGGCAATTAGAATAATGAACTACAATTCTGGCTTTGTGCATTATTAGATATGTAAACTTAGGGAATACTAAAACTCAGAAAGATGTATTTTCCTCTCTTGTAAACAAAGAATAACAGCAGGAAAAACACAAATGACAATAATATTATTTGATTTGCCAAACTTTAATACAGAGACATAATGCTCTAATTGTCATAGCTGCATTGTAAGGTATTCTATTGGATATTATTTATACCTTATGTCATTTAATAGCAATGAATACCCTGTGAGATCAAAAGTTACTCTTTATACAAATGAGTTTAAGTTTTACAACACACGTCACCTACTGTAAGTTCATTACAGAGAATTATTAATTTAAGTTCAGAGTCATCAAATACTCTTTACTGAATCAGATGGAGAGCAGGAATTACATCTATAATGTGATTCATGTCATCAATTGTGACTTTTGTCCCTCATGCTGATTTATTCATTAAGCATATTTAGTTATATCTACCAGTCTCCCAAGAGAGATGGTGAGGTCCATGAAAACTATACCATATTTAAGTTGCTAACAGAATCCTAAATTACATAATAGTAACCAAGAGATAGAATGTGTTTAATATTTGATATAAATGTCCAATTGGATTTTTGTTTGGTTCTATTTTATTTTTATTTTCCTGGTTGCCTAATGTAATTAGCTGAAGAGTTTGCTTATGAGAGTGAGTTTTTCCTTCACATCACCATAAAGCCACATATTATATTTTTTCTTTTTAATTAAAAAATTTAATTCCTATTTTTAATTTCTAGTTTGAACACTTTCATAAATTGCTTGCTTATAACCTCTGCTCATGTATCAGTATGGTTGTCCTAGTTGATATTTTAAATGATTTTATATATTAATTTTTGTCTACTATGCATATTGTAAATTAATTTATTTTACATTTGTAATCTATATTTCTTCTTTTACTTCTAATTTTGTTGTAGTCATAGCTGCTGCTGCTGCTGCTATGCTTTGTCTTTGTGAGTTGTAAGTGCTTATATATTCAGAGGGCTTAAAACATGACTTTACTTCTCATGATATCAAAATTAGCATATTTCCTTTGTTTCCAAATGCAATGTTTATCAGATGAAAAATTCTTATATGTAATTGATTGGTTACTTGAACTATTCCTGAATAAGAAGCATTATTAAGTTAAAATGATATTATATTTTACATTTTCATGAGGCAATTTTTTTCTTATTACTTTTTTAATTGTTTATAGCTACTTTCACTTTCTAAAATTATTCCAGATAATATTTTTAATAATTTATAAACTTCGAATGGGGTTTGGATTTTTGCAATTTTGTAGATACACTTGAATTAAGTTTACATTTAGTAATTTTTCCATATAAGAACATAGTATATTTCCATTTACCAGGAACTTCTTTTGAGTCTATATTTAACCTTTTATTATAATCATCATATGTCTTCAACATACTACCTTTTTTGGTGTTCTAATTTTGTATTCTTCTATTGAATGAGAATTTTGCTATAATATTCTCTAAAGTTTATGAATTGTAAAGCTCTTGGGTAGCTACCTAAAATTCTCATTTTATTGTATTATTTCTAGGTTTTTTAAAAACCTAGAAATAGTCTTATCAATTTTAAATTGATAAGTACTGATAATTTGATTTTTTATTTTTTCTTCTGTATTTTCTAAATTTATTTTATCTGATAAGTCTTTTTAAAAAGCATTAATGGATAACTCAAATAGCAGATCTGATGCATATTTTTGGACAATTTATTTAAAATATTTCTCTTTCTGTTTCTAAAGGACCAACTATTTCAAAGGAGAAGGTGTCTCTCCTCATGTCTGAGACCATTTCAAGATGTCATTTTGAACATTTCTCATAAAGAAAACAAAACACACACAAAAAAACCTGCTCCTTTAACAAAAAATTAAGACTAAAATGGAAGGTCTGAATAAAGCCCTGACTCACTTTAGGCATTGAATACAGAGTCAGGTGTTCAGAGAACCAGATCCTGTGGTCAGTAAGAGAATATTTGAGCAGCTATTTGAGGATGCCTTCTTGTAAACATAACATAAAAGTTCAAACAGAATGGGAAATTGTGAAGGGACTCAGAGGCCTGAGACAGAGGGAGAGGCACTCTGTGAACCAAAACCTGTGCTTTGTAACAAGTTATTATGATCTCCATCTCTTTTGTTTTGTGTTGTTTTCCTTCTGTGATAATGTTTTTCGGAAAATTCAGTCTGTAAAATGTTCTAAGATGAAACAACAGAATGGTTGTTGTCTTTATGTTACTTATAATTTTATTTGGAATTAAAGAAGAGTTCTACACTTGGGTGAGGGAACGTTGGGATCCAGTTGGGTCAGAGGGCATCAGAGTGTAGAAATCTACAGTGCAATGATTTTCAACATTTGTTGATCATCAAAGTAACTTGTAGCTTTACATGAATATAGAATCCTCAAAGTCCTATCAAGTGTCTAATTTCTGTTTTTTTCTCTCTGAATGTATATTATTAATAAGTTCTCCAGAGATCGTTTGTATTCAGAATGTTTGAGAAATTAATGTAATGGGGAAAGAGAAACACAAGTAAAACAGGGAGTCCCCATCGTTTGATGAGGGGATGGCTTCTGGAGCAAGATCTTTGAGTGCATGGGTCTTATTTTATTATCTTAATTGTTTTTGCTTTCCTTAGTTTAACCCTTCAAGACTGCACTTTTGACCAAACAAACAGACTTATTGGACCCCCATGGGGACCATGGTACCTGCTACTCTTGAAGAAATCTCATTTTTACAACAGCAAATGTCTTACCAATTACCACTCTGAATAATGGCACTGAGAGGCCAAAGGTAGGCAGAATATTGGCTTAAATTTACTCAAGGAATTTTAGAGCTTGGAAGAAACATGGTCCTTTGGAAATTCTATAGACTGTGGAGGACCTTGTTTCTAAACATATTCTGTTAGGACACATGTAGCAGCCAGAAATCCAGGCTGACTTCCTAGGAAGTTTCCCCACCTCTCTGTAGGGAGTGTTGGGGAGAACACAGTGATTCTGTCTCATTGCTTGAGTCCTGTCTGAACTTTGTATAAATTAGTAGATTCCCTATATAATTGATTGTTGTGGCCTTTTAGAAGTCAACTTCTACTTACATGGTTTAAACATAGAGGAGTGCATCTTTTATAATTACACATCATGATTTTGTTCTTTTCTGTTCCTGTGTTAAGAAATTCAGATTTTTACTCAGGAATAGTGGTAGAGAACTGAAACTACAACTATCTGGATATTATATTGCGGAATTAAAGGAACCTCAGCTAAAATTGGAGTTGGGAAGTTCGGTAGAAGGAGCTCTTGTGCCCTGTCATGCACCCTCAATTATTTCAAACAGGAAGAGACATACACCTACATCTCTGACAGAAAGGTGCCTCTACTCTACTATACAGGAGGGAGAAGGAAAACCTCTCTCTGCCCAATGACAGCTTAGTCAATCAGAGACCCCAGCCAACCAGAGACTGTAGCAGCCCAACCAATGAGAAGCCTCCATACTTTGAATTCTCCCAGTTTCCTCCAATGAATTCTTTGGTTATCACAGCCCCTCCCAAGTCGTCCCTTTTCCCTCTAAAAGCACGTTCCCCTTCATTGTTCCCTGGATTTGGCTTTGGTCCTCAGTAGCATGTATTTCCCAAATTTCAATTCCTCCACTATTACCAAATAAACTTACTTTTGCTGGTAAAATAACTGGCTATTATTATAGTTTCCAAGATAAAAAAATTAGAAACTGATTTATATAGCTAGAGACTAGGGACATAATGCTGTGGTAGTAGAGCACAGAAGCCTTGATATTAGGATGAAATAAAATCAAATCTTATACCTTACCAGTCTGTTGAACATCTGGCAACACCATCATCACCACCACCACCACCATCATCATCATCATATTATTATTATTATTACTCACAACTATCTAATTAGCGTGGAGACATAATGTAACGATCATCTGTCCTTTAGGGTGAAATCTATCACATGTTTTCTAGCATCTTTGGAAAATCTTCTGACAACCTTTGAGTAATCTGTTGTTAGACTAGTGAAATGGAACAGCCTGATATATCCATCTTCCTCTGGTTAACCTCACAAAACCCAAGACATCCAAGGCAGAGGGTAATAAGAAGGAGAAAAAATATTCTTACGGGGAAGGATATTGTCTAAGAGAACCATATGGGGCTCCGATTGCCTTTTAACATTACTGAGTTTATAAATGTTAGTCCATCAAATCATAGCAAGAAGAGAATACTAGTAAACCTATGGGGTTTTACTGGTCCACTGTCCACTGGCCATCTTATCTTCTCCCTAATTTTGTGTGAGTTCAGAGTTCATATTACTAATGGGTTATCTAGGGGCAAAGAAAATTGGGGGCTTTAGCTGTGGCATTGCACTCTATCTCAGTGACTATCATTAGCCCCAGAAAGCTAAGAATTTGGTAGGGCTCTAAATCGATTCTCTAAAAAATAAGCCCCCTGAAAACCAAGGTTTAAAAAGTCAATTTGCCAAAAATCAATTTGCTGAAGCAGCAACTTGCTCAAAACAGTGAGAAAATTCCTTAAACTTTATTTACCTTAGCCATTTTGTCCTAGAGGGCAGGGGCAATGGCACTGATAACCCCAAAAGCAGAGGTTAGGACAATGGCTAGAGTAAGGGCGATGCAAAGAAAGATGGTTTAAGAGTTCCAAACAGAGTCCCAAAAGGCCTTTTGAGTAAGGGAAGTCTAGCAGACTAACATGGTAGCACCTTCAGAGCATCAATCAGTTGGGCTGCTGACTCACTCAACCTTTGAAGAGGGTATCATGAGGAAAGGAAAGTATGAAAAGGCGGTTGCTGGAAGGCAATGCCACAAGGATAACAAAAAAAGCTCCATTTTCCCTCAGGCTACACACTTCTTCAGGAGGTAGGGATCAGGCAGATCTACTCATATCTGTCTTTCTTACACATGGGCAGATGTATAATCTTTATTAGGCACTCAATCAACATTAGAAAAGTGAAGAATGAATGGATAAATCAATATACAAATAATGAATACATTATTTTAAATGATAGTGGCTGGATAGATAGATAGTTTATCTGCAGGCAGCAAGAAAAAGCCTTTCATGATATGACAGTTTGGGGAATATTGAGTGGAATAAGGAGGGCTTTGATTTGTCTTCAGCTGAACTGTTTCCAAAATTAAGGCCTGCTTGATGTTGATCTAGGTCTAGTAAGTACTTTCTGTTTGATCATTCTTATGCAGAAAGTTTCCTTGCTATACTATTGGTAGGTGACAATTGGGTCCAAGGCTCAGGATCCTTATCTAGATCTTAGACCCAGAAAAATTAAGAAGGAATATGCTTTATATGGATGTATGTTTCTCATGGGGGACAGTTTAAAGAATCTGATTTTTTGTGTGTTATACAAAGAGTAATCTGAAACAAAGGGAAAAACCAGTTTTTCTTCACATCTGCCTTGGCAGACTATGGCTATGTGGGGAAATTACTTTTTTAAAATCAAAATTTTGGGTTTCTTTTTTGAAACATACAAAGAACAAATAGTTGTTTCTGAGATAACTGATGTTGATGGGTTGGCATGTTTCCTTTGTAAATTTTCTGTATTTGTAAAGCAAGTGCTGGCTCTAGTAGGACAAATGAATAAATGGATATCCTCTTTCTTTCAGCTCCAGCAACAGATCACAGGCTCAGGATTTATCTCAAAGTAGATGAGAATAAACAAGATACCCATTTACTCACTAAAAGGTGTCTGCTCATATATTGTACAGAGTAACATGTTATCATTGTTCCTCACTGCATTCATAAGTGCACCACTGCCTGTTAAAAATCATCAATGTTTTATATAGTAAGGTTAGGCTCTTTCTTGCAATATTATACAGTGTAGGATGCTATTTCATGAATACTATTTTTTAAGTAGAAAACTGAAAGAGAGGACTCCAGACCAAGATGGTGACTGCAAATACACAGCTACATGTGGAACAATATCCTCTGAAAGAAATCCAGAAACTAGTTAAGTGATTCCTGCACATTGGGTGACTTCGAAAAGACCCACATTGAACTGGGTAATAAAGGCTGAGACATACTCTTACCATAAACCCCACGCTTGTCACAGTAGCATGCAATTGGGAGAGAACACTCAACTTCCAGCTTCTTTCTGAGGAGCAAAGGGTGTGGACCACACACTGAACACCCTGAGTTTAAGGCTACCTACGATCGGAGGGATGGAGTCCAAATCACCTAGCTCTGAAAGCCACTGGAGCTTGCATTCACAAGTACCACAGGACTATAACAAACAAAGAAGCAGTTTTTTAATGGGAACAAGTACACTGCCTATGGCCAGACACCTGGGTACAGTGCAGAGGGAGAAAAGATGCCCATCCCTCAGATTCTACCTGAAAGGGGACTGAATGCATGCTTTCCTAGCTGCTGCCTGAGGTCTGGCTTCTAATCAGCCTACATCTAGGGGCTGAATATGATCCTCTCAGCTGGGACACTGATGAGTCTTGGCACATCCTCAAGTATTCAGAGACACTAAGAACAAAGACAGTGGCTTGTACAGTCACAAAGATTTGAGAATCAACCAGGACCTCAGGCCAGGCTGATTGACTACATGAGAGCAGTTTGTCAAGACTGGAAGATGGGAGCTGATTTATCTAATGAGAGGAAACCAACACAGAAAAGAAAAGAAAATGAAGAAACAGGGGAATATGTTCCAAACAAAAGTAGAAACTTACTGGTTTCAAACTATACTTTAAAGGGATGGTAATCAAAACAGTAAGGTAATGGCATAAAAACAGAACCATATACCAATGGAACAGAATAGAGAACTAAGAAATAAATCCATGCATATATGGTCAAATAATTTACAACAAATAAGCCAAGAAAATGCAATGGGGAAAGGATAGTTTTTTCAGTAAATGGTGTTGGGAAAACTGGATATCCACATGCAGAAAACTGAAACTGTATCCCTGAAACTGTACCTTACACCATACAAAAAGATCAACTCAAAATGGATTAAAGAATTGAATGTAACACCTGAAACCATAAAACTCCTAGAAGAAAACACAGGGGGTAAACTCCTTGACATTGGTCGTCACAATAATTTTGGGGGGGTTTGACTTAAAAGCAAAGGCAACAAAAGCAAAAAAAAAAAAAAAACAAATGAGACTATGTAACACTGCAAAGATTCTACACAGCAAAGGAAACCATGAATAAAATGAAAAGTAGCCTGTGGAATGGGAGAAAATATTTGCAAATCATATATCTGATAAAGACTTAATATACAAAACATACAAGGAATTCATATGACTCCAGAGCAAAAAAACCAAAAAAACCCAAAAAGTTAAATATATGTAAAGGACCCAAAGAGACATTTTTCCAAAGAAGACACACAAATGATCAAGAACTACTTGAAAAGATGTTCAGCATCACTAATCATCAAGTAAATGTAATTCAAAACCATGAGGAGATATTACCTCACACCTGTTAGAATGTTTATTATCAAAAAGACAAAAGGGGGAGACTGGTTCAAGATGGCAGAATAGAAGAACATGCTCTCACTCCCTCCCTCTTGCAAGAGCACCGGAATCACAACTAACTGCTGAACAATCATCGACAGGAAGACACTGGAACTCACCAAAAAAGATACACCACATCCAAAGACAAAGGAGAAGCCACAATGAGATGGTAGGAGGGGAGCAATCACAATAAAATCAAATTCCATAACTGCTGGGTTATGGAATTTTTTCTCACAAACTGGAGAACACTTATACCACAGAAGTCCACCCACTGGAGTGAAGGTTCTGAGCCCCACGTCAGGCTTTCCAACCTGGGGGTCCAGCAATGGGAGGAGGAATTCCTAGGGAATCAGACTTTGAAGGCTAGCAGGACTTGATTGCAAGACTTTGACAGGACTGGGGTAAACAGAGACTCCACTCTTTAAAGGCACACACAAAGCAGTGTGCGCATCGGGACCCAGAGGAAGGAGCAGTGACCCCATAGGAGACTGAACCAGACGTACCTGCTAGTGTTGGAGGGTCTCCTGAAGAGGCGGGGGTTGGCTGTTTCTCACTGAGGACAAGGACACTGGCAGCAGAAGTTTTGGGAAACAGCCTTGGCATGAGCCATCCCAGAGTCTGCCATTAGCCTCACCAAAGAGCCTGGGTAGGCTCCAGTGTTGGGTCACCTCAGGCCAAACAACAAACAGGGATGGAACCCAGCCACACCCATCAGCAGACAAGCAGATTAAACTTTTACTGAGCTCTGCCCACAAGAGCAACAGCCAGCTCTACCCACCACCAGCCCCACCCATCAGGAAACTTGCACAAGCCTCTTAGATAGCCTCATCCACCAGAGGGCAGACAGCAGAAACTAGAAGAACTACAATTCTGCAGTCTGTGGTAAAAAACCACATTCACAGAAAGATAGACAAGATGAAAAGGCAGATGGCTATGTGCCAGATGAAGGAACAAGATAAAACCCCAGAAAAACAACCAAATGAGGTGCTGGTAGGCAACCTTCCAGAAAAAGAACTGAGAATAATGATAGTAAAGATGATCCAGAACCTCAGAAAAAGAATTGAGGCAAAGATCTAGAGAATGCAAGAAATGTTTAACAAAGATGTAGAGGAATTAAAGAACCAACAAACAGAGATGAACAATACAATAACTGAAATGAAAAATACATTAGAAGGAATCAATAGCAGAATAAATGAGGCAGAAAAACGGATGAGTGACCTGGAAGACAAAATGGTGCAATTCACTGCTGTGGAAAAGAATAAAGAAAAAAGAATGAAGAGAAATGAAGACAGCCTAAGAGACCTCTGGGACAACATTAAACACAAAAACATTCACATTATAGGGGTCCCAGAAGGAGAAGAGAGAGAGAAAGGAGCCAAGAAAATATTTGAAGAGATTATAGTCAAAAACGGACCTACAAAAACAAACCCAAAACAGTTAAGAAAATGGTAACAAGAACAAACATATTAATAATTACCTTAAACATGAATGGATTAAATGCTCCAGCCAAAAGACACAGACTGGCTGAATGAATCCAAAAACATGACCCATATATATTCTGTCTACAAGAGACCCACTTCAGACCGAGGGACACATACAGACAGAAAGGGAGGGGATGGAAAAAATATTCCATGCAAATGGAAATAAAAGAAAGCTGGATCAGCAATATTCATAGCAGATAAAATAGACTTTAAAATAAAGAATGTTACAAGAGACAAGGAAGGACACTATATGACAATCAAGGGTTCATTCCAAGAAGAAGATATAACAATTATAAATATATATGCACCCAACATAGGAACACCTCAATACATAAGGCAACTGCTAACAGCTATAAAAGAGGAAATTGACAGTAACACAATAATAGTGGGGGACTTTAACTAACACCTCAATTACACCAATGGACAGATCATCCAAACAGAAAGTTAATAAGGACACACAAGCTTTAAATGACACAGTAGACCAGATAGATTTAATGATATTTATAGGACATTCCATCCAAAAACATCAGATCACACTTTCTTCTCAAGTGCACATGGAACAACCTCCAGGATAGATCACCTCTTGGGACACAAATAAAACCTCAGTAAATTTAAGAAAATTGAAATCATGTCAAGCAACTTTTCTGACCACAACGCTATGAGATTAGAAATGAATTAGAGGGGAAAAAAAAGTAAAAACCACAAACACATGGAGGCTAAACAATACGTTACTAAAAAACCAAGAGATCACTGAAGAAATCAAAGAGGAAATCAAAAAATACCTAGAGACAAAGGACAATGAAAACACGATGATCCAAAACCTATGCGATGCAACAAAAGCAGTTCTAAGAGGGAAATTTATAGCAATACAATCCTACCTCAAGAAACAACAAACATCTCAAAAACAATCTAACCTTACACCTAAAGGAACTAGAGAAAGAAGAAGAAACAAAACCCAAAGTTAGTAGACGGAAAGAAATCATAAAGATCAGAGCAGAAATTGATGAAACAGAAACAAAAAAAAAAAAAACAATTGCAAAGATCAATAAAACTAAAAGTTGGTTCTCCGAGAAGATAAACAAAATTTATAAACCAACCATTAGCCAGACTCATCAAGAAAAAGAGGGAGAGGACTCAAATCAATAAAATTAGAAATGAAAAAGGAGAAGTTACAACAGACACCGCAGAAATACAAAGCATCCTAAGAGACTACTACAAGCAACTCTATGCCAATAAAATGTACAACCTGGAAGAAATGGACAATTCTTAGAAAGGTATAACCTTTCAAGACTGATCCTGGAAGAAATAGAAAATATGAACAGACCAATCACAAGTAATGATATTGAAACTGTGATTAAAAATATTCCAACAAACAAAACTCCAGGACCAGATGGCTTCACAGGTGAATTCTGTCAAACATTTAGAGAAGAGCTAATGCCCATCCTTCTGAAACTCTTCCAAAAAATTGCAGAGGAAGGAATGCTCCCAAATTCATTCTATGAGGCCATCACCACCCTGATACCAAAACCAGACAAAGATACTACAAAAAAAGAAAATTATAGACCAATATCACTCATGAATATAGATTTTAAAATCCTCAACAAAATACTAGCAAACAGAATCCAGCAACACATTAAAAGGGTCAATCACCATGATCAAGTGGGATTTATCCCAGGGATGCAAGGATTCTTCAATATACACAAATCAATCCATGTGATAAACCACATTCACAAACTGAAGAAGAAAAACCATATGATCATCTCCATAGATGCAGTAAAAGCTTTTGACAAAATTCAACACCCATTTATGATAAAAACTCTCCAGAATGTGGGCATAGCGGGAACCTACCTCAACATAATAAAGGTCATATGTGACAAACCCACGGCAAACTTCATTCTCAACTGTGAAAAACTGAAAGCATTTCCTCTAAGATCAGGAACAAGACAAGGATGTCCACTCACACCACTATATTAAACTATATTATTATTATATTTTTAATAAACTATATTTTAATAAACTTTTTAAATAAAGTATATTAAACTATATTATTCAACACAGTTTTAGAAGACCTAGCCACAGCAATCAGAGAAGAAAAAGAAATAAAAGGAATGCAAGTCGGAAAATGAGAAGTAAAACTGTGACCGTTTGCAGATGACATGATACTATACATAGAGAATCCTAAAGATGACACCAGAAAACTACTAGAGCTAATCAATTAATTTGGTAAAGTTGCAGGATACAAAATTAATGCACAGAAATCTCTTCCATTCCTATACACTAATGATGAAAAATCTGAAAGAGAAATTAAGGAAACACTCCCATTTACCACTGCAAAAAAAGAATTAAATACCTAGGAAAAAACCTACCTAAGGAGAAAAAGACCTGTATGCAGAAAACTATAAGACACTGATGAAAGAAATTAAAGATGATACAAACAGATGGAGAGATTACCATGTTCTTGGATTGGAAGAATCAACATTGTGAAAATGACTCTACTACCCAAAGCAATCTACAGATTCAATGCAATCCCTATCAAACTACCAATGGCAATTTTCACAGAACTAGAACAAAAAATTTCACAATCTGTATGGAAACACAAAAGACCTCTAATAGCGAAAGCAATCTTCGGAAAGAATAATGGAACTGGAGGAATCAGACTCCCTTACTTCAGACTATACTACAAAGCTACAGTAGTCAAGACAATATGGTACTGGCACAAAAACAGAAAATTACATCAATGGAACAATATAGAAAGCCCAGAGATAAACCCATGCACCTATGGTCAACTAATCTATGACAAAGGTGGCAAGGATATACAATGGAGAAAAGACAGTCTCTTCAATAAGTGGTGCTGG
>NC_041222.1:71719988-71750744 GCF_002837175.3 Physeter macrocephalus
AATTATTAGAGAAATTCAAATCAAAACTACAATGAGGTATCACCTCACACCAGTTAGAATGGGCATCATCAGAAAATCTACAAACAACAAATGCTGGAGAGGGTGTGGAGAAAAGGGTACTCTCTTGCACTGTTTGTGGGAATGTAAATTGATACAGCCACTATGGAGAACAATGTGGAGGTTCCTTAAGAAACTAAAAATAGAATTACCATATGACCCAGCAATCCCACTACTGGGCATATAACCAGAAAAAAACCATAATTCAAAAAGACACATGCACCCCAACGTTCATTGCAGCACTATTTTCAATAGCCAGGTCATGGAAACAACCTCACTGCCCATGGACGGACGAATGGATAAAGAAGAAGTGGTACATATATACAATGGAATATTACTCAGCCATAAAAAGGAACGAAATTGGGTCATTTGTAGAGATGTCAATGGATCTAGAGACTGTCATACGGAGTGAAGTAAGTCAGAAAGAGAAAAACAAATATCGTATATTAACGCATATATATGGAACCTAGATAAATGGTATAGATGAACTGCTTTTCAGGGCAGAAATTGAGACACAGATGTAGAGAACAAACATATGGACACCAAGGGGGGAAAGTGGTGGTGGTGGGGGGTGTGTGATGAACTGGGAGATTGGGATTGATATATATACACTAATATGTATAGAAAAAAAAAAGACAAAAGATAACAACCTCTAGAAAGGATTTGGGGAACAAGAACTCTTATTCCCTGTTGGTGGCAATATAATATGATACAATCATTATGGAAAACAGTATCGAGGTTCCTCAAAAAATTAAAAATAGAATTACCATATGATCTAGCAATCCTGCTTCTGGATATATATCCCAAGAAAACAAAGTTATTGCCTTAAAGAGATATCTGTACTCGTATACACATTGTAACATTATTCACAATAGCCACGGTATGGAGGCAACATAAATATCAATTTAAAGAAATGTGTAAAGAAAATGTGGTATATAAACACATTGGAATATTATTCAAACTTAAAAAAAGGAATGCATGACATGTACAAGAACATGGATGAATCTGGAGGGTAGTATGTTAAATGAAAAAAAAAAAAAAAAAGCCAGACACAGAGAGACAGATTCTGTATGGTAAATTTATATATGGAATATTTTTTTTTAATTACAGAAACAGAGAGCTGAGTAGTGGTTGCGAAGGTTTGCTGAGTTGTAGGGGGATATTTGTAAAAATGTATAACCTTTTGATTATAAGATGAATAAGGTCTGAGGATCTTCTGTATAACATGGTGACTACAGTTGATAATATTATATTGTAAAATTGAAATTTACTAAGAGAATATATCTTAAGTGTTCTCACCAAAAATTTTAAAAAGGTATTTATGAGAGGTGATGGGTGTATTACTTGATTGGAAATACTTTTACAATGTATATCAAATCATCACTCTTACACAGTTTAAATATATTACAGTTTTGTCAATTATACCTCAATAAGACTGAAAACAAAAAGAAAATTGAGAGAGAGACACCTATGTGGGTTAAGACTGCCATCTTTGTTCAGGTATTTTATAAACTTAGGTCTCTACCATCAGATTAAGGAGTAAATGGATATTTCATAACACACTGACACAAAGATATTTTGTACAATGCAGTACATATTTTGCAATATCAGTATATTGCAAATTTATTCTGATATAAGTAAATATTAAAAAATGATTACTGATATATTTCATGTATAAAAGTGAATAATTTAGAGTTGCATTAAGCTGAAAATTACAGAAAATCTGACAAAAAGTGATTACATAGGTATATATTTTATTTTTGTCATATAATAAAAATTCTGAAGCAGGAATCCTAAGGATAATGTAGCTGTTAAAGAAAGTAATAAAAATAAGACTACTTCTACCTTTCCACTGCATCCCTCTCAGCATGTGCAGTTTGTACCATATACATATATATTTATATATATATATTTTTCATGTTCCAAGGAAAAAGAAAAAAATTATGTGAATATTTTCATTTATTTAGCCCCAGCGATGTGGTATGGCCAACCCAGATGCAGGGAGACTGAATTTGGGAGTATTCCCTTTCCAGGTTTGGTAAAGGAAGTTACTGGTGAAGGGGTTGCAATGAATGTTGCATGAGTCTACCTACAAATATCTGTCACCAAAGAGCAAGCTGAGTAAGCCAAGAATAAATTAGTATGCTGGAAGATGAACCTTTTCCTTTGATGGAATGGCAGCCTTCAAATGATCTCCTCCTTGTGTTTTAGTACTTGATTTTTCTAACTTGGTGAATGAAATAAGTAATAGTGTTGGTTTTGTTTTCACTTTGTTCACAGAAAGCAATATAAGAGATGACTATTTTAATTTCAGAAAGGTATGCTCATTAAGTCCTCACTATTATAGGAGTTTATATTTTTCTATTTGAAGTATAATTTTCATTTAAAACAAGGGCTGAACTTAGTACAGTGATAAGTTATTTTTCATTCATACATTTACAAATTATTTATCAAACAAACTAAATGGCAGATTCTTTTCTTGGTGAGGGGACTATAACAGTGAAAAAATACTTACACATTTCTTTCCTAAAGACGGTTAAATTTATATAACTGCTTATTATTAAGCTTTCTAGAATATATATAACTGTAAACAAGCATTGTAATTTTAACACAAAAATATTAGAATTTAATAAAGTTCTTATATGTTCTATAATTATCTATACTATAAAAATTCAAAGAAAATCTAAGACAAATCTATTAATGTTATAAATTTCAAAAGGATTTGTTTTTCATTCTTTAGTTCCATTTCATGAAAACCACTGGCTTTATTGTGCATCATTTTATTCATAGAATAAATAAGCTTTTTATATATCATCATAAACTTATTGTTTTATAATTTAAAAACAGATATTTACTGGAACAGTGGCCATACTTAGAAGGATTATACTGCTTAAATTGATTGCTAATTTAAATCCTGTCTCTCTTTCCAAGCCAAAAGTCTTGTATTTTTTTTTTTTTGGTAGTCAAATGGAAATTTTAATCTCTATTACAGTGATATGTTTTTGGAGAATTCATCTTTGGAATTTAGATTTCACACATAAACCCTTTGCTGAGGCTTGCTAGAAGCCTAGAAACACTAGAACAAAATTCTATATGCTGGAGAATGACAAAATAGAAAACCCTGACTAGATATCTAAGAGGTACATGAGAATTCTATTGGAAATATTCCATTGCCAATGAATCAATGCCAACTAATAAACTATGCCATTTGTAAGAATTGTATTTTGACAATGTAGATATAATTGAGTTTGGGTTTTTTGTCCAATCGTTCAGTCTAATGAAAATATTCAGATAGCAGTTAGAAAAATGAGTCTAGAATTCTACAGACAGATCTAGATTGAAATGCAGTCTACAAAGTCATTACCACAGAAGTTGAAGTTATCACTGAGGATGTATTCACACAGATAATAAAATAAGACAGGAAGTTAATAAGCTCAGAGGACACTAATACTGTTTTGATGAGAGAATTGGACAAATTAAGTCATTAGTTTTTTACCAAGTAGATAGATTTTCTTCAGTAGCACTACTGCATAGGAACTTACTAGATTTAAAAATAGAGGACCAGTAGTAAGGGCCATCACATTGCACAACTTCAGGGGAATCTGTTCACACTCTACATTTTTTTTTACTACTAATGTAATAAATATGTGTTACCCTAGATCAAATCACATTGTGTACTTTTTTTGTCATTAAAACCCTGCACAGGGAGATCAGCTCAGTGCTTTGTGACCACATAGAGGGGTGGGATAGGGAGGGTGGGAGGGAGATGCAAGAGGGAGGAGATATGGGGATATATGTATATGTATAGCTGATTCACTTTGTTATAAAGCAGAAATTAACACACCATTGTAAACCAATTATACTCCAATAAAGATGCTTAAAAAAAAACAAACCTAAAACTAAAACTAAAAATCCTACAGTTCAAACAAAGTTGATGCTGCTTCTATGATCATGTGAGATGCTACCTCATATATGCTGTCCTGTTCCTTTGTTTTCCAGGAATATTGAAAACAACATTTAATGCTCAATGGATTCCTGAGAGTCTGTATTTCCATGTTTCTATGAGGACTCTGAGTTGGGAGAATTTTCCATTTATTATCTCTTAACAAACAAAGAAACAAACTAGAGTTAGCTGTAAAACAAGCAGCATACTCTGTATCTAACTAACAAATGCTACCAAATGTTCATATTATGATTATTTTTGCTTCCGACTGGTTTCAACTTCTTAAGAGCATAGACTCAGTAACAAAAGTTTCCTTAATTTTCCTGAGTATGGACTAGATTTTAGTCATATATTTTTACTTAATTGCAATTATCTGTATTCAGGAAAAATATGGACACTAATTGCCACAAAATGCAAATCTCTATATCAGTGAACTGAAACAATAAAAATTAATTCCATATGTCCTCAGATTCCAATGTGAGTCCACAGGGACCCTCCTCTATCCAGTCATTCAAGATCCGGGCTCCCTTCAACTTTTTATATTGTCATCTAAGCTTGAGGTTTCCTTGTTTACTTTAGTAAGAGAACAGAATGGAGGAGGATGCTTACCTGTTTTTAAGTGCCTCAAACGAGAAGAGATGCATATGATTCCTGCTCTCCATCTATGGACAAAACTAGTCACATGGTCTCACTTTAAATGGAAGGGAGGCTGGGGCATAGAGGGGAGAATACAGAATATTTGTTGAGACCTAAGTGTCTGCCACATCATACTATAGACTAGGTCAGACTTTTACGGACCTCCATTTCCTATAAAACAATCCTTTTATTGGACAATATTTGGTTAACAAACAGGCATAGGACTTCCAGACTTAATTAATCTTCATTTTGAAATCCTGCTAGCACAGGTGTACACTAAAAAAATTATCCAGCAAATGTTGACTCACTAGCAATTTACCCTAATTTCATCAATTATTCATCTCAGGTTTCATTTATGCGTCTGCTGTGTCATTATCTCAGTTCATTATAATATTAGCTTTTAAATTTAATAGACCATTGCAGAAGTGATAAAGGTATTAATTATAGGAAGTTTATTGTTGCAACATCGTTCACCTTAAGAATAATATTATTTGAATGCTTTTAACTTTTGAAATGAGCTTGTTATAAAATAATAAAGTAAATGTGTCAATAAAATCATAAAATTGCGTTTAAAGTTTAAAAATAACTTTTCCATGTTATGCCCAATATAGATGATTAGAATTGGGATATATTTAAACTGGATTGATTGCTACTCTTCTGAAACTTTATGAAGAATAAATATAATTATATTCATCAAAATAATGTTTCATATCCATAATGTAGATTTCAAAAAAGTATTACTAATTAACAAAGTACCAAGTCCAATGTAGAAATTCTCTGATTTTAATAGAAAATTTACTATGATTTGTGGGATCCAGAAAAGAAGCATCAAGTGCTTTTTATGACTTCTGCTAAATTTACACATTGTTGGGGTGAAAAATATGACATCCCAATCATTGGTATTATATTTTTGGAAATTTCACAACAAGCCATAAGCAGCTAATTAAAGTATATTACAAATACCTTTTCAACCTTAACTTCAAGGGTAGAGCAACAGAGCCATCACTACTTATGGGTGTCACATCCTTCTACAGGTGGTAAATCAATAGGTGTGGAAAGACTTAAAAATATTGAACTATGAGAAAGGAAAGATATTTATAAAATGGGATTTGTCAGAAAAGTATTTTGTTCTTTCTTCATTCAAATATAAATATCTATAAAAACTAACAAGAAAGTTAATGCTGTTAAATATAAGAAACACATTTCATTAAAAATACTCCATGCCAAACAATTCACTAGTAATGTAACATATATTATTTTTATTTAATCATACATGATTATAAAGTGAGTAGCATTATTCTCAGTATTTTTTCAATGAAAATATGGGGCAATTTATTTAAGGTCATACAATCCTGAGAGTTATCAGCAGACTCTACACGAATTTCTGACTAAAATCCATGTTTTTTCACTAAACCATGTATAAAATCATCCAATAGAGACATTTAAAAAGATAAGGCAACATAAATTGCTAGTAGAACCAGACTTCATGATAGAGAAAATGGAGAGAAGTAAAAAACACAGCATTGTTTTGAGGAACCCTACACATATGGAATACATAGATCAATATTTCACTGACCCTAGCCTTGAGAAGTTAACATATCAGAAACTAGGCTTAAAAGAGAGGTAGGTGACCAGAAGAGTATATGGGAGAGGAATGAAAAGGGTAGGGGGAAAAGCAGCTTCTTAATGATGATCTTGTCAATGATATTAAATTCTGGGAAGACTGGGAAACAAAAAGAAACAGCCTGGGAAGTCAATTTTATTTCACAATTAGGAGATGACTGATAACTTTTTCAGAGTTAGATCACATACAAAGATAATCATTTTAATTAGAGAATGATTTAATATAAAAATTAGAGTCTGCACAAATTATAGAAGGACAGAAAGAGAAAGGGACAGAAGACTGCTTTCAGGAAATATCAAAGTGTAAATATCTCAAGTTTCTGCAGTCAATGAATCCAGCTGTATATATATGGCATCATGAAAACTTTCAGAATTCTACAGAAGCTGCTGCTTATGTTCCAAGCTCTCTACTCACAGTAAATGTGGTTTCAATGCCTGACTACAATGGGTGCTTCTCAGGAAGTGTCCAAAGTCAAGGGAAGCTGCTTCTGATGTTCTAAACTATCTCTCTGAATTTGTCATCACAAAATTTTGATTTATTTCTCTTCCACTTTCCAGTATTTGATGAAATATCTCTTACTGGCTGAATCTAAGGGCCAAATTTCTGGGAAGCGCAGTTTCAGGTTTCTCCCTGAAATACAAAGGAGAAAGCTGAAGGGGGCAGTGGTGCTGAGTTGACAGAGGCAGTTCAGTACAATGATTTTAAGAAAGTGTTGAAATTAGAAGCCAGATTGCAGGGAACAAATAAATCAATGTAAAACAAGGAATGCTTGTAAAAATACAAGTTTACTCTTTAGGGAGGTCAGGCAAGCATACAAACTGAAGATGGAAGGGAAGATCATCCTTGCAGCTTCTAGTTGATTTTAGTGGGGGGAGAAACTTGTACACAGAATTTTAAAATCTGGGTGATGAGAAAAATTAAAAGGGTAAAATATAATGAGGACAGTTGATAGATTAATGCTCGATGTAAAAGGTAAATGAAAAAGATATGAAAGTACAATTACAAATCGATATTTCAATTGATAAATTCTAAAAAGAAACCCATTTTTTGCCTGTTAATAGAAAATGAGTTTATTTGGGATAATCTCTTGATAGTGCTAAATTAGAATGACACTTACATTGGGTGATAATTTTCTTCAATCTCTTTTGCACCTCTAAAATATTAAATTATGTAAATATAAAGTGTGACAACAAAGGTACTAACATCTGTAAACTTTCTAATGTCTAAGTGCCAGACAATGTGAACCATATATATATATACCTCTAAAAATAAAAATAATATAACCTTAAGCCATAAAAATTTTGTATTTTTGAAATAAAAATACAAAAATGAAGTTTTATATTGTTTGCATACATATCATTTTGGTGCACTGAACTTTCAGATTGTCAAATTAGTAACATGCACAAGAGACACCTATCGCTACTGGGGCCCTGTTACTCACTCAGAGGAAAATTAAGATAAAACAATGGAGTTGTGACATAGAAAGGATGTGTAGCAAACATTATCTAGAAATCTGAAGTGTTTCTACATTTTAATGTGTTTTTGGACAAGGCACTATGGGTTTTATAGAGAAGGAAAAAGGAGCTTATAGGATATGAGTTTCTGAGGACAGTTGCGTGTTTTTAAATCTCTCAAGATCTTTAATGTAGTGGAGTGTTTTAATTCATTAAAAAGAGACTGTTCATTATCATCTGGGACATTGTAACTATCTAAGATTATGTGTCCCTTAGGCTGGTGTAAAGTCCTAGCTATAGACATTAAACAGGCTGTTATAAAACAGACATTGATTATGCAACTTTAAATAAAAAGTGAAAGTGCCTAGAAGTTGTCAAATGGATAATTTCAGTTCAAAGTAAATACAATTTTCTAAAACTAGTTTTCTAAAAACTAGTGTCTTTACTGTTTGAGGACAACACTAATACATAGGATGGATAATCATCAAACAGTGTTTCTTAAAATATGTTTGGTGAAAATTTAGTTTAACCCATGCTCTATTAAATACAGTTGCATGAAAGAGTAATATATATAGCCATTATTAAATATGTTACATACATATGCAACAAATGCATTGTACATATATACATGTGTATTATATATGATATGAATGTATATAGTACATATATACATGTGTAAATACACACATAAAACACATTTGATATAGCATGGTCACTAGCAATTAAAATAGATGTCACCACAAATACCTTATGGTGATAGTAGAAGGTCTTAGTTGAACATCGGTCCCAATTTAATGAACAAATGTATTTGTGAAATCTTGCATTGTATATACTTGTCTTCCCAATTTATAAGTAACATTAGAATATTAAAGGATCTGGAAGACCTGCATTTATGGAATGTATGTAATTACATTTACCTCTGTGTTTCCTAAAAATATTTGACTTAACAACTCATCTATCCTGAAAAATGTTTTAAAACTCTATGCTCTATGACATTCTCTTTGGAAATTACTGAACTAGAATGGTGTTTCCATTAGATGGTAAGGTTTTTCTCAGCCTCAATGGACCTGTATTTTGTAGTTACTCAAAGAATCAGGATGGACATCATTTGAAATTTGGTTCAGATATAATGATTGATGACACTCCACACATCAAGATAATTTGAGATAAAGTTTATTTCTCACATGAGGGACTTGTGGACAGACCTAGGGAGGGGCTATAAGATTTGGGATGGCTTAGGCAAAACAGAGGTTATAGATGGGGTCTTTATAGTGGCAAGGAGGTGAGAATGTAGAAAATTCCCAAGTGGGGGAGGTTTAAATTTCCAGTCTGCACCAAATAAGGAGGTGCTTGTGCTTGGTCTTTATTATCTGTCTGTCCAGATATGGGGCCAAAGGAGAAACTGAGAGTGAGGCATGAAAAGAAGTCAGCAGTCAAACATCAATAATGGAGTCATAGTCTTCACCCCTGATGTTTGATTGATACCTGAAATGTACCATCAAAAGAGATCTCTTAATTGAAGCTGAATTTAAGTATAAATTTTGGAACCATATGCAACCATCTATAATGGAAATGAGAAGCTCTGGAAGAGCATATGCATTCACTCATCTGAGATAGTTGAGGAGAGCCAGGAGAAGTTGTCTGCAAGTGCTCAGGGCATTTGTTCAAACATCCAAGTGACATTATTGACTTTAACCTGTTGCCTCATTTGTTAGGACATCTGAGTAACTTTGCCTGTATGGTTTATTCACAAGCAGCAAGAAGTTTAGTGAATCAAGATTCTATGTACCCAATCAATAGCAAACTTAATTTTAGTATTTTAATTCCAAGGTTTAGTTGGCTAATAGACCAATGCTAGGCTACTATCAGCAACCAAAGCTCAGAAAGTATTGCCCCTTATTTAGGACTTTGAGGGTGGTAGTGATGTAAATCATATATTTTCAGAAAAATTTTGTTGCATAACATTGTGGATTCCAAGGGCAGCACCAGTGTCCCACATGGCAGTAGCAGAACAGTGTAATTGGCAAGAATATAGTATATGTGGGGACAAGATCAGTGTGGTTTGATTAGGGGCAGGAGCTCAAGAGAATTTATTTAGTTGCAAATGCAGAAAGTGCAGGTCAAAATAAGGGGGGAAATCTGAGGCAAAGTAATAAATGAGTTCAAAAAGGCAATAAAACCAATTATCCATGGAGGATAAAACCTTGAACCAAGAATTTACATAATGCTATATCAGTCTTAGCATTAAATTGAGCCTTGGTGTGGGCAAAGAGAAGTATGATCTTACCTTGAATCTCCTCAACCTGAGAGTCAAGGAATTCCCCAAATTAAGAAATTCTCTTAACCCTGAAGGGGAGGCCTTGAATTCAGAATTATTTTTGTTGCCGTGCTGCTGGCCAGACAAAATGACTAGACCATTGACAATGGCCCAGGAGTCTTAAAGATGGGTAGTTTGGGTCAGTTGTTGGCTAGTGCATCCTCCAATGCCAGTACAACTGTCTGGAGTTTGGTCTGTTGTGCTTAATCTTGGATTCCCTCCTTATCAAGGATGTTCTAGTTCAGGGATGAAAAGCAGCAGTTCTCTAGTGAGCTCTGTCATGTGTTACTTCTGCCCTTGAAGTATATGAATCTATGTACTGGTCACTCAGTTGACCCCAAGAGGCTCCCCAGGTGGCCAAGTAGTCTAGGAGAGAGATGACCTCCTCGAACACTGTGATACTTGTTAAGGGATGAAGCACAGGAGAGATCATTTCATCCTGTTGGTAGAATATGCCAGACAGCCCGGATTTGGCTTTGTCCTGTAATTGCAATCTCCATTTCAGCAAGGAAGCCTCTGTGGCTGTGCTGTTTGTGGGGTGCTGTTACCATAACCCACAACATAGAGAACAGCAGACTGAAGAGTGCCACAGGTTCAAGTCCTGTGAGAACCTCAGTTTCTAAGAGGGTCCAATGTGTTAACTAGCAGTTGTTGCTCTAATATCATGAGTCCAGGAGCTAAGGAAGCAGACTTTCACATGAGAAGCAATGTGCAGCCACCAAGAGTTGTCCAGAGAATCCAAGAAGCATAGGAACATAGTTAGTTGCAAGAGCTTTCTCCATAGAGGAATCTCCAGAAGGTACTAAAAGATGGGCCTGCAGTATGGCCATCAGTATTGACTCTTGGGCCCTGTTCAAAGTGGGATGATTTCTGCGCGACCTCAAAAATAGTCCTTAGCAGTATATGTAAATGTAAAGATGTAAATATGTTGCCTACAGAAGTCAAAGTGACCTAGCAGGTGTGGGGCCTACTTGACAGAGGTTGTGCTGACAATGATAGGAGATGACTTTTAGCTACTTTAGGAAGGAAGCAACCTTCAGTGGATCACATGATGCCTAAGAATTTTACCAAGATGGCAGGTGCCTGAACCATGTGTAGGGCAATAGCCCACCCCTTCTCTGAAAGTGCAACAGTGAGCATTTGTTTGTTCCCGTGAGAGTGTCCAGTGAATCTCCTGGCAGGAGCATGTCATTAATTTAGTGTCATACCTGGGTGCCTGGAAAGAGCTGGTTCACTCTTCGTTTTTTTTTTTTTTTTTTTTTGACTCTCTTTTTCTTGACTAACCTAATGGGCTCATATATTGCACAGGGTATAACAGTCTTTTTCCTGAGCACTCTTTAGAATGGAGGCCAATACATGGCTGAGACACACAGGCAAACGATTACAGAGTAAGAGTCTCTTCCCTGAGCCTAGCAACAGTCACAGACACGCAATCCACTCAGTGTCACACAGATAGGTCTGGGCTGAGATGCATGACCCAGGGATATCTGAAGGACAGCCTAATCCTGTGCTCATCCTTAAGTGCCAAATATCAAAACTTCTGATTTAAGTCAGAACTATTTTAAAAGAAGCTCAAGAGGACTCGACAAAAGGAGCACAACTCAAAATGCAAGATCACCAACAAGCAGCTGAGCCATCCCATGCACTATGTGCAGAGTAAGCTGAGATCCAGAGGAGAAAGATCTCAAAGGAGAGGTGGTTACAACTTAGAGCATCCTCCTGAGTTGCCAGTCATCGTTTCGGTCACTTCATCAAAGCAGAATGGACCAACACTTGAAATTTCTCAGTTGTCAATGTTGGTGACACTCCACACACCAAAAGAATTTGAAAGTTTATAACTCATACAAGGAATGCCTGGGGAGAGCTGGTCACGTACAAGCAGGTTTGGGCCCATTTGGGCAAAATAGAGGGAATGAGTTGGGCCTTTACAGTGTCAAGGAGGTTGGACTGGGAACACGTTCATGTGCACGGGAGATAGAAATGTCCTATCAGTGCTAAAGGAGGAGACGCGCACATGCAAGGACTTTCTTATCAGCATCCCTACCTGTGGTGCCAAAGGGAAGGGAAAGGAGAGACTTAAAAGAAGTCAGTGGTCAAACATCAAAATGGGAGTCGGACTATTATAACGTTGCAAATCTAAGAAAATGTAACTACGAGTATACTACTGCTACCACTACTTATAGTAATGGTTAGTATTATATTAGCAAAAGTAATAATATTTACTATACTATGTCCAGTGTCTTCTATTTGCCAGATATATGCTAAACATTTAAATGCATATTGTCCTTCAAATGTCACAATCTTAACAAAAAGATAATATTATTATTATTCCCATATGTGAGGGAGTGGAGGATAAGAGTCTCAAAGCTAAACAATTACCAACAATCATATATTTTACTTTGTAAAATTCCACTCTTTCTCAACTGAGATGCATAGAGGTTTTAGAACACCATATTTCAACCACTTAATATCTTTCTAGTTTGACATTTTATAGAGGGGAAATTTCATGAATTCTTATTCATTAAGAATTTCTTATAATTTACAACTGTGTTCATGTAGGACTTTTTAGTGCCCGTGTGGGAAAATCTGCTGAGAAAATATATATGTGCTATATATAAACCATATATATACATACACATATGCATATATTGCATTTAATGTTAATTAAATTTATTTTATTTATTCAGATACCGTCAATAAAAGATGAGTATCAGGCTCACACTAATGTACTTACAATTCATATTATAATTTTTTTTCACCACTATTGATTAGGATTCCCTTCAGGAGGTGTGAGTTAGTGAGGTTTTGCTAGACTAAACAAGAATGATTATACATTCACATTTTCTTTCTTAGGACATTTTATTCGCTACTTAAGGTTACAATCTATACCTTATTTGCACAAACTAACTAACTTATTTCTCAGGATAAAACCCAGGCTGTTTATCTGCATCACATCTGGCTGTGAATGGTTAAAACCTGGGATATTTCTCATCATCTTTTTTTTGCAGTAGTGAATGTGAATATGCCAATAAGGACATAATGGCATTTACTTGCAACTGACTTTTGCATTCAATTTTTCTGGGTGCCAAGGATTCAGAAGCTACTGAATATTAATTTAAAATAAATATGCTGTAAGAAAGCTATGAACTGCATTTTATTATGTAACATGCTATGGTCTTTGCCACTGATCAGAGAGACTTGGTCCATGATTCTATCGATACATAGATCACAGTAATGGCCCAGGAAATCACAGAAAAATAAAAATATGCAGAGCTTGCTTTATATTAGTTTTAACCCCACTTCTAAAAAATAGTAAACTAGAGGTATAGCCAACAAAATGAATGCAGGCCCTTGAATTAGCATTATAGAGTGCCCATGGATAGTGTATTTTCTTAAATATTTAAAACTATAAATGGGCCAACCTGGATACAGTGACACAATGATGCTTATATAACTGATAAGAATTGTTCTTATATCTCTTGCGTTTCAAATTGCAAGATATAGTTTAAGGCAGCAAGCTTCAACGGTCCTTGGCATTAAGACAAGTTTTAGGTTGATTATGTGATTTAACTGATTTAGTGATAAGCTAGTTTTTATTAAAGCTTTATCTAAATATGTATTAAATATTACATTGAGTTTTAGTATATACATAAAGACTAAATCATAACAGCTGACCTTAAAGACAAGCAATGTAAGATTATCAGAAACCTGCAGGTGTAAAGGAAGGAGATAAAAATTACTCTGTGGGTTAATGGTAAATTCAAGAATAAAATCCATGATCACTCATCTATAGAAGAAAACTCTTTTTCTCCTTTCCAATTCCTTTTATACAGTTAATCATGTGCACTGTTCAAACATGATTATATGTATTGAAAAAATTCAGATTACTTGAAACTAATAACACTAACTCAGATTCAGCATTATTTGGAATGAATATAATTTGTGATATATTATTTTTGCTTATTTAAATATTTCCTAAAAATAATGTTTGCTTATTTATAAGAAATATATTATTCAGAATACACAATTTATCTTACTTGCGAATAATGTTGCTTTTAAAAATACCTAATGGTATATACGTTGTCACTAAAATAGAGTTTGGGTTAAGCAAAAATTTTACAAGTTGGTATGTATCATAAAATCAGGAAGAAAATGTGGTAAATTTATAAAATATTTTTAAACAGTGGAGATAAGTTTAAATCAGTAAATAATATCCATCTATAAAACAATTACAACTCTCAGCAAAAGAGAATTTCTCTTAATGCTGCTGTCTATTTATCTTGCACAATTTTCTTAGCAGTGTTTCTATTAACTGCCATCTTTTCTTTAACATTTATTCTTCCCCAGAGGACAGGCAGACAGATGTTGGCACAGCTAGATTGGATGCTAATATTTGTCTCTCTAGAATGGGTTTTCTGGTACATTGAGGACAGAGTCCTTTCCATTCTTTTGAGACTTAAGAAGTCATTCTGCCATGTAATCCTTAACTCACTAGAGCAAAGGCTAACTGATGTTAAGATCACTCAGTAATTGTTATTTTCAAACTTGAGGTTATTCATTATTCACATTTAGCCAGAGAATGGGATATTTTAATGGTTTGGAACCTTGATAAAGTGCATTATTCAAATAATATTTTCAGATTATTGAGGCTTTTTAAATGAACATTGCCGTATGTAGCAGATCTTTACACAAAATATGCTGTGGAATGTGCAACCATTTATGTATAAAATTTAACATGTAGAAGCATAAATGATTTGTGTATGGTTGAAATATAACAGTATAAAGAACAGAACATACAGCAATTCCATATTCATGATTATTAGGGAAGAGTGAATTGCATGAATTTTCAGGAAAATATGTTTAAGAACACTGTCTAACTTTAAAGTCTATTTTCTAAAGTGGTTGTATTGTTTTATACTTTCACCAGTAGTGTATGAGAGCCTGGCTCCTCTACATCAACAGTTGGTAAAGACAGATTTTTTTTTTTTAATTTGGCTAATGTGTATACTATTTTATCAAGCATTCTACTCATTTAGGTATACAGTGGTAACCAATTGCAATCCTCATGTTTTTTTTTGACTAGGGCATATATCCTAGATTTTTATCCCAGCAGGCAATTAAACCTGAATTCAACTGAATAATACTTTATTTTCAATATAAAAAAATTACCTTAGTAACCTACTAATTAACTGATACCCATCTCCTCATGCTGTGAATTAAGCTTTTAAACATCTATTTATATGGTATGCCATTTGAATATTCTTCTTCCCTTCTTCAAATAATGAAATTCTTTCTTCCTTTAAAACACAAGTGAATTCTCACATCTTTTGTGAAGGCTCTCTTGATTACCCCTGGTCACTATAACTGCCTTTCACCATTAGATTATTCTTCTTTTTAGTATCTATAAAATGTGTATGTAACGTTGTTTTCATACTTGAGACATTAAATTATAATTATTGTTGATAAATGTTTTTCCCCAGCACATGACTTTTTTATTCTTTTTTATACCACCACTAGAGATCAGGCTAGACAGGTGTTAGCAGATTATACAGTTTGCTATCGTCATTTCTTAGAAAATCCTATAAAGTTTTGAGAACTAAAAGCATTGTTTTTTATAAGAATGAACACATTTAAAGTTAATAATTTTGTCATTTTTACAGGGCTATAAATTGCAAAAATATAGAAATACATAAATTTTTAAAAATCAAAGAAATCATCTGAAATCCTATGAACTATAAGTGAACATATTTGATATTAATGTATTTTTCAGATGCTATACATATATTTCATGTTAACTATTAAACATTTTTAGTTATTCTACTAATTATCATCATAACTTTACATTTTATATTTGTGATCCAAGTCCTCAATTTATAAAAGTTAGATGCATTCTATTAACCCTAGATTATAAGAGAGCTGTCAGTGAGTTTATATCACCTAATCAATCTGCTCCTCCATTTCCCATTTTATGTTATTTTATTTTTCAGTTCTAATAGTTCCCTTTAAATATACATTTAAACATGCCCATCTTGAATCATTATCTTTAAACAAATACATTGACTCCACCCTACTAAAAAGGAGGAAGAAATGATCATATCTATATAAGGTGATATCTCCCTACCCACCACTCAGGTTTAAGTCAGATATATCCGTTTCATAGTGTCTTATTTAGAAAATGTCCTATATCTCATCTGTAAGTACGTTTACTGTGCTTGTATAAATGATAATTACATAAAAGCAGTATAAATAGAATCCCCAATATTGTGATAATTTAAACACATCTTTCTACTGAACAGGGTAATGTGATTATATCAATAAAATTAGCTAAGAATTTCATATAACTCTATCTGTGAAACCTAAAAGGCATGAAGAGGAAACATGGGTATGTTTTTTTCAAACTCCTGCAATAGTTCAAAATCATGTCATGATTTCACTCCATATTTTCAATATTTTCTATATGATGTGTTTGTCTTCCTCAGAGATTTTTAAAAGGCTTTCCATTTTTTTCATTGACAAATTTTACATATATTTTTGTTATAATATTAAGGTTCTTCAGAATCTGTGATAAAATCTTGGGAGTTATCCTCTTTTTCACGCTAACTTGAACCAACTGTTTTGTAGGTCTGCTGCCCTCCTCTCATCATTGGTTTTCTTTTCATTGTATTCTAGCTGTGACTTGCTATTTTCTGAATCACAATTATCGATCATTCTTGTATTTCAGTTTCATTTTAATAATGTATACATTTGTGTAATATTCATTTCAGGAAGGTTTTGTGAAAGAAAAACTTACCTAGGCCTAATAACTTAAAAATATCTTTATCCTACAATCATACATGCCTGCTAGCTGGCGAAGTATAGAAATCTAGATTTAAAAGCATTTTGACTCAGAACTTTGAGAGCATAAATTGATTGCCTCCTCAAAGCCCATCATGTTGAAGAGAAATCTGGGCCAAAAATTTATGTTATTTTATATGTAAAACTTTTCACTTTAAGAACTTTTTTAAGCCTTTCTGTTTATCCTTAGATTTAATTTCACTAGGATCCATGGATCTCTCTGTTCCTTTTTCTTTGATTCATTCTGCTCAACATTTTTTTTTAAATCTAAAGACTCAATTTACCCTTTATACACTAGTCAACTTGACAATTTTTTATAGCACACCTACTATGTTCTAGATTCTGGGATACTCACTATTGAATAAAGAAGACTAATATACTTACCACTATGGAGGTTACAATACATTGAGGAGAGACAGGCCAAAAATAATAATAAATAAAAACAAATGCATTATTTAGTATATTAACAGTTAAGATAATGAAATAGTAAAGAAAAGAAGTTAAGCAGAGTAATGGTGCCAGAGGAGGTTAAAGAAAGATAAAATATCTCTATCAAATCCAGCAGAGTAGGCCTCATCGGGAAGGTAATGTTTGGGCAGAGATGAAGACAGTGAGGGAGTCAGACTTTTGCACGTCTGTCGAGAAAGCATTATAAACCAATACAAGCAACAGGAGTCAGAGCATACCTAGAATGTTTGAAGTGTGACCAAAGGCTGGTGTCCAGGGGGCTGAAGCAAGGAGGAGAGTAGTAGGAGAATAGGTCAGAAAGATGGGACTGTGTTGATCAGTTAGGACCTCAGAGGTCACTCAAAGAATATAGATTCCAGTTTGAGAGAAACAGGGATTCATGGGTTATGGACACAGAAGCATCATGATCTGGTTTTAAAAGGATCACACTGAAGCTGTGATGAGTTGACTCTATGGTTCAACAGGAAAGTGGGGAGACCTACTTATTGCATTCATCCAGATAAGTGTGGTGATTCAGATCAGGGCTGCTGCATTGGAGCAGTGGAAGTGACTGGATCCTGAAATGTTCTTGTTTTGAAGCCAACAAGATGTCCTAATGGAATCAAGTGACTGAGTGAAACAGCCCTTATCTTCTTGGAAATCATCTGTGTAAACTTTGACTTAAAGTTTTGGTTTAAATGTTAAAATGGTATAATATGCTCCCTCTCTTTCAAAGACTCTTAACCCCTCCTCCAAGGGGGACAAATGCTTTACTTGTTTTTGGTTTTTTCCTTTCAGTATTGCCACACAGCTCTAAATTACAGTTACTTTAATGTTATTCTGGGTAGATGGGAAAACAAACACATGTTCTAAGCTCTGGCTTGATAAAATGTAATTCCATCAATAATTTTTAAGACAGTATTTTTTAGAACAGTTTTATGTTTATAACAAAATTGAGAGAGGAGCAGAGTTTTCCCATGTACTCCTTGCTCCCACACATGTAAGGCCTTCCCCATTATCCAAACTGCTCACTAGAATGGTGCAGTTCTTACCAAGAATAAATCTACATTGACACATCATAATCACCCAAAGTCCATAGTTAACCTTAGGTTTCACCGTTGGTGTTGTACGTTCTATGGGCTTGGACAGATGTATAGTGACACATATCCATCATTATAATATCATAAAAAGTACTTTCATTGCCCTAAAATTACTCTGTGTTCTGCCTATTCATTTCAACCCCTCACCAGGGAGAATCTTTAAATCTTTTGTTATATACTGCCACAGTTTCTAAAGCGCTAACAATTTATCCTCCCTCCAAAAGAGGTTGACTTTGTATTTCATTGTCTACACTTTACTCTAGTTTTAAATGTTCTCTAGTAATTATTTTTTTAATTATTAGGAGAGCATAGATATTATTAAATTGACCTTAATCGTCTTTAGCTATGTAGCACTGAGGGACATATGAAACAGAGATATAAGAAATGGTGCTCATTTCACTTCTGTTACTGTAAAAGACCTGCGGAGAATAGATGCTAATGCAAGCCAAGAATTTATTCAAAATCGACACAACTGGTTCTCTTTAAATAGATGAAATTCACAAAGTTAACCAACTTCAGATAAGAACAATGATTTAAATATTATTTGATAGTTTTATATTTTAAAGATTAAATAATATAAGCTGAAATATGTGGCATAAGATGTATCTACTTGTTTGCAGAATGTAATTTCTTCCTAATTTTAATTCAATAATAAAAGAATGAATTATCTTCTTAAATTTTCATTTGTTCTCTGTTATACTTTAATTGAAATCTTTAGCAGTATTTCAGTATAAGTTCTCTTATAGCACAGCTACATTATATAGAGTAATTTTTGACAGCTTTTATGTGGGAAAATTTAATTAAATTTTCATAGCTGAATCTATATCAGGTTTTTGATGATGTAGCACTTAAAGCACAATATGTGTTTTATTAAATAAAAATTAACAATTCATTTTGCACACTTAGTCATTAAGGAAAGCATTACCTCAGATTATTGAGGCACGTGTAGAAAGGCAGTCAAAGCTAGAAAGATTTAAAAGAAGGTAATAAGTCCAGTTATATTAACTATCTGGTATCTCATATTTTCCACAATTCGTCAGTCTTTCTTTTATTTATTAATTCAACAATCTTCTACTGCAGCCTACCATGCTTGGTTAAAAAGATATACTACAAGACAACTCACAGGCACTTTCCTCAAGATGCTTATGCTCACAGCCTAATTAGTATAAAACAAAAGATTAACAGAGAGACATCCTGTGAGTGCATGTGCTTCTAGAGTGTGGGAGAAGGGCTAGAAGAACATGAGGACTAAGGGTCTCTTATATGGACTGAGGGTCAGAGGCATGGGTTTCATCAAAGAGATCTTCCTCCCAAAGTATGTTAGAGAATACATAGGAAGGGAGCATTTTGGGTGAACAGTGAGCCTTCTAGCCAAAGGGTTCTGCTTTGGCAAGAAGGCATAATTCACAAACTGCAAGTTCTGCATATCCACCATCTCTTGCTCTCCCATCTCTCATGCCTCAACTCAATACCTCATCCTTTGTATGTTATATATTTTCAACAACCTTCTCAAGTTGTTTCTCCAGCCAAGCTGGTCTCTATGTAGCTGAAAGAACTATATTTTTTCCTAAGTAACAGATATAACATAAATCATGGAAATATTCCACTTTAAAAATGTCCCTGACATCTCACCCCAGTAAGATGAAATCTCGAAACTTTACGATGACATCTGGAATATGTATATCACTTTGAACTCAGTCTACAGGCCTAGAACCCAGCTAGTTCCCACCTCTCCTCATCCCATGACATTCACTGTGAGTTGCTGACAGCCTTCCATTCCCAGCCCAGGCCACAGTCTGTGTGACTCTGCAAATGCTTGTCTCCTGAGTACAGAATCCCTTCTCTCACTCTCCCCCTCATCCTTCACAACTTCATCTCCTGTCTGGAAATTCCTATTTGCTCTTCAAGATTCACTTGAAAAATCATTCCTTCAATGAAGCATTTATCATCCTCCTTGGTGTTATGCCATATAACCATACTTTGCTTTTCAGTCCATGAAGCATTTTATGTGTAGTCTTACTTTTTGATGCTTCAAATGTCAATTCATTTCTCATATATGCAGCACCTCAGCCTTGAGAATTACACAAGATAAATGGTATACTCCCTACCTTCATGGGGATCACATTTTAGGAAGAAAGATAGACATGTCAAATTATAACTAAAATATATGGTGATAAAGACCATCCTGAGAATGCAGATGGAGTGTCCTGGACACAGATAAGAAAGCATTTAATTTGAACTTGGGTGGGAGATGGAGGAAGGGGTGGTCAGAAATAACTATGAAAGGAAAGTGATATTAGAGCTGGACTTTCATATTTAATAATGGGAGTTAGTGGTGGTAATAAAGGCAGAGACTGGACACACACCCTCAGATGGGAATGCTTGCCCAAACCTGAGGAGCAGCTGTCCAGATGAAACTGGACACACACTCCACAAGGCTGATTTTGTTAACTGACATCTCCTTCTTGGTTCCTGCATGCATAAGAGATTTCTGACCCCTAGAGAAGAGGGCAGCTGTTGCCAGGTCATGAAAGAAAAGGTATTCTGTGACTGGAGGTTAGGCTTCATCACAAGAGCAATAGGGTCATTCAAAGTTCTGAAAAACAAGATTGATGTACTCATGTGTCTCTTTAAAAATAATGCTTGAAGGTGATGGGGAGAACTAATTGCAAAGACTTGAAGAAATACTGCTTCCTCAAACAGGGGTCAGGAATTTGTTGCAGAAGTTCAGAAGTTCAGCAAAGAGAAATAAGAGTTTGACCTAGAGCTGTGACAGCTGAAATGAGGTAGAAGGGATTGAGCTGGAGTGCTATTTTGTAGATAATATGTACAACTGACCAATAACAGACAAGGGATACGGTGGTGCAAAGGAGACTAGGTTTCTGTCTCGGGCACCTGGCCCATAGCAATGCAATGAAGCTAAACAGAGGACAACAAGCAGACAATCACATTGAAGAGAGGGAGACTGAGCAGAAAAATCTACTCCCATTTGTGCATCTTGCTCTTTTCATTCATAATATGGGCTATAGATATAACTTTATAAAAAGTTAATTCACTATTTTTAATAGCTGGACATACCAAGATTTATTTATCTTTTCTATTGGTATTTAGGTAATTGGCAGATTTCTCCCCATTACAAAATAAAATATATTTGTATAAAGTGCAAGAATAACTTACTGTATAAATGCCTTGAAGTAAATTTCTAAATCAAAAGGAATATGCATTTTTGATACATGAAGATCAGTTTTTGGGGGGAATAAAGCTAGAGTAGTGGAAAAATATAAGAGCTCAGAGAGAAATCTATCATTTTGCCATTTTACAAGTGAGCATCCATGATGACAGTAGATTGGCTCCTGATAATAACTGTGGTCAAGAACAGAAGATGGTAGTCAAGAAAGTTGGACAGTAGGTTACTGAATGAGATGTCCTTCTGGCTGCCTCTTTCAGCTAAAAACACGATGAGGATTATCATGTAGCCAAATTGATCCAATCCCTAAAATATGCTTCATTATATGAAATAATACAATAGCCTACATACAAATGAAAACCTCAATTTTATGAAGTGGCTAATGAATATTTTTTAATAAGTGCCTTATTTTAAATGATGTCTAGTTTTCACAGCTTAACTAGCAGGTCTCATATTCTTGTGGTAGAGGAAACATACTGAATTCAGAACAATGCAATATCAGTTGAGTACAAGAATTGCTTCTAGTTAACTACACGATGTTAAGCAACCACTTAAGTTCTCTAAAAATCCAATTTTCTCATTTTACACATTAAACTGTGCACAATTCCACTATACAGTAAGCATGCGTATTAAACCGTATTGAATAGAGCAGGATTCAGTACACATGTTCTGTAAAGGGCCAGACAGGAAATCTTTGAGACCTTTCAAGGCACTCAGTCTCTTTTGCAACTACTCACCTCAGCCACTGTAGCGTGAGAGCAGCCAGAGACCATTCACAAATCAACAGAAATTGTGTTCCCATCAAGTTTACCACAAAAGGTGACAGTCTAGATTTGGTCTTCAGGATGTGTAGCTTGCTAAGCACTGGAATAGAGGAATAAAGGAAAGGCTTATAATATAAACCATGTTTGTTCTCCAACCCTTAGACACTATGATCCTAAATAGTGTATCTTTCAGCAATAACATTTTTTATTTGGGATACTTATAAATATTTTCTGAAGGAGTGAATGTGGATAATAATAGAAGGCACAGAAATTAACATATTCCTAGATATCTACTGGAAATATTCTGAAACTCCCCAATAATCATAAAGATATGATTGTGTATCTTTCAAACTGAATGAAAGCCAAATAGCAGCAAACTATATACTCAGCTTCCTTCATAGAGAGTTTCAAAAGCTTGGCTGTCATTCTCTCATAATCACATTTCAAAGGGCTTCGGTTGTCTTATTGTGAAATGCAGGAATGAACCTACAGAGACCAACTTGAGCAGAATTGTTTGGTTTGAAATGGGTGTAACTATTTTAAGCATTGCTATGGCTCCACTTTTGAATTATGGTTACATTTTAGTTTTAATAAAGAAGTGTACCTGTGAAAAAAGATGCAAGGTTTATAAACATGAGCCTCAAGTGACCAAAACAATGAAATAATCTAATAATGTGAATTTATAGACTAGTGACTTTTCATTTACTAATAATTGTTCTGTTATTTTCCTGCCAAGGAAAGCTACATTTTTTTTTTACCTTGTATGAGATGAAATATTGTGCTGCAAAATTAAACATTATGATTCATGCGACTCATTAAGTGTAAAAAGAGAGTGTAATTAGTTTTCCAGTGCCAGAGGCATGTCTCAATTATTTGAGTAGAATACAGCTGGTTATGTGATAAACATATAACTGTGAGTTGGTGGAAAATAATTGATACCTCTCTCTTCTAATATCTTGAGATTTTTTAATATTGTTGTAGTTGTTGATTTTAATTATAAGGTGGAATCATTAAAACTAACCATTCATCTTTTTGGAGTTTCTATGTGAAAATACAACCTGGGTGGCACTTAGTTGAACCCACAGATAATTTAATTAACCAAGCAAAGTTGGTAAAAATAATAAAATTATGAAAAGTGACATTAGTAATGAACTTATTATTTTATCATGCCTTGTTTTCAGGGTCACATTTTTTGCATGACAGAACCTACTATTAGAATTTCTATTGGAGGAAAAGTATGACATTCTGCTCTCAGCTGAGATTTCCCTTCTCCAGAATACATTTCTAGATGGCTTTCGTCTTCTCCATTTGTGTCATTCTGGGGTTGATGTTGAAGGGATAGCCATTACCCAAGGGAAGCTGTTGCATGGAAATGTTAGAGGCATATACACAAACAAAACAAAATCATGCCAGTCCCCTTATGGCCTTATTGTGTAATTGTTTTACTGTCATTTCCATAGACATATCTTTGTCCAAAGCACATAACACAGCTAAACCTACAATCTAGGGATGAGAGAGAATGCTCTCTACATCATGAAGCAAAAACAACAGTGTAAAAATTGGTAAAGATGAATAATTACAAACAATTTTTCAATCTACCATACTTACCTGCTATGCAGACAATATGATTTACATTTTAGCACTTTTTCAGAATTAAGTGACAAAATTAGATTAAAAACTTTAATTACAATATATTTATTAAGTTTATTTAGTAAGTTAAATCTAGCTTATATTTTTAAAGTCTTTATAATAGTCATTTAATCTTATTAGGTATTATGGGTTTATTAAACAGATGCTGATATAACGTATAAAAAAACTGTACAACACAGTAGCACCAAGCTCATGTTATCAAGGAATTTACAATTGACTGAGAAGCACAGATGTGTCACTAAGAATGATAGTATTTTGAGCAAAACACTGTGATAAGTCCTAAATTGGCAAAGTGTTCTGAATATTTTGAGGAGCTAGTAATTCAACTTTAGTGTGTCAAGGGAAAGTTTTAGGGAAAGGTAAAGTTTCGAGTAGAATCTTGAAGGAGGAGCCAGACTTCAAAGGCAGTGATAAAGGGCACTTCAGGCAAGAGGTAGTAACATCAGCAAGGAAACAGGCATGTGGGTTAGAGCCAGCCATGTGCACTGAGATGTGTGTCGTATAGAAAGGCTACAGAGACCATAAGTGAGATTAGGCAAAGCACAGAGTTATAAATTGGCATCACCTGTTTCAGAATATCAATGGACTCAGTGTGGCTGCTGTTTATGTGCCTGAGATGAAAGAATGGCTAGAAGTGAAAAGGAAATACGTATATACTGAGCAATTTAGACCACGTGTCTTAAGTCTGAGGTACCCCAAAGGCAGACCATCAGACAAAGATCTTGGGGTAAATATTTTGTTTGTAAGATAAGCACAAGAAGAAAAAGTGGAGAAAGGAGAAAGGAAGAAAGGGAAGAAAACCAATGCAAGGTGTGTTAAATGAATACGTTACTACCATAGCCAGCTTTTGCTCAGTTCCTCTAGGACCTCTCAGAGATGATATGGAATATAACTCAGAATGAACACATGCTTGTGGAATGGATGCATCAATAAGAAAATGAGAGACAGTGGTTAAAGACGGAACTCAGAGTAATTCAGACCCTTGATCCTTGAGACAGGTTTCCCCTCCATACCTCACACTCCTTAGACTCATAGATTCTGTACACAAACCACCTTTGTGAATTTTGCCATAAGTGTGATCTTCCAGTACATTATTTACTTAATATTTTTCTTTAAATCAATTCACTAATTACTCTCCTTTGGAACAATAATGACCATGAAATCACAGCTGGATGCATTAACCTCCTGTTTTCCATCAATCTCTTATTTGTTTAGGGTTGTCCAGGGATATTAACTCTTCAGCATTTCTGGCCTGCTATGGATGAACTGAGTGCTTTTCCACAGACAGGAAATGCCTTCAGATTAAAAAGCAGGAAGATCAATGTATGTATCTGCTAGGTAAAAAACTTTAAATGTATCTGGCAAAACTGTATATCATTTGTGGAAGCACTGGAATATGGATAGCATAAAAAATATAGACCACAAAAAAAAATATATAGACCACAAAAAAGTTTACTAATATTAACATAGTAGGTACTTATGGGGAGAAATGAAGGAGAAAAATATTGTTTTAACTGGATCCCTATTTTTTATTGTTTTAAAAAATAGAGCTGAAGTAAATATATAAATACATAAAAATTTGCAAAATTGTATCCGTGAGTGCATAGGTTTTAGAAAAAAATATTTTCTTTCCATTTTTGTATGCTTGAAATACTCTAGAATTTTCAAAATGTATAAAAGTAAAGAAAATATTAAGATGAGGAAAATTTCCTTAAATTCTGACAACCAAGAACATTTGAATTGCATTATCAAGTTGCATCATTTACAGAGAAATAATATACTTAAAGTTTAACTCTAACCCATTATTCCACAATTTAAATGACTATAGCCTGAATTTACAATATTTGAATATGAATATGGTTATACACAATAAAGTGCAACACAAACTTCCTTAAGCCAAAGCAATCTGGAGATACAAAGAGCTCATACAACTGTCAACATTCAAAGTTACTAACTCCCATCTGTACTTATGCAACATCTGGGGTTCTAACCAGATACATCTGACCTCTACCCCATTAGCTATTTCTTCTGGGAGGCTCTATGTTGATACCATACACGCCGCCAGGCAAAGTTTTCTCTTGTTCTCTTACTGTCTTTGATCGTTTTTTTGTTGTTAGATACCTCCAAGGCAACTGGGTGAAAATACTTGCTTAGGTGAGCCAAGAAATGAAAACCCTTCAAGATGCTGGGTTGTTACTGAATTCCCTTCATCCTTCTCTTGGTCTCTCTAACAGCTCTGTTGGTATCTGAAGTCTTAAAGTGCTTTTTATAGAAATAGCTCTCTCAGCCTTTATTTAAACTCTTCCCCACAGAGTCAGAGCTATTTTTTTTAAATATCTTTATTGGAGTATAATTGCTTTACAATGTTGTGTTAATTTCTGCTGTATAACAAAGTGAATCAGCTATATATATACAAATATCCCCATGTCCCCTCCCTCTTGTGTCTCCCTCCCACCCTCCCTATCCTGCCCCTCTAGGTGGTCACAAAGCACCAAGCTGATCTCCCTGTGCTATGTGGCTGCTTCCCCCTAGCTATCTATTTTACATTTGGTAGTGTATATATGTCCACGCCACTCTCTCACTTCATACCAGCTTACACTTCCCCCTCCCCGTATCCTCAAGTCCATTCTCTACATATGTATCTTTATTCATGTCCTGCCCCTAGGTTCTTCAGCACCATTTTTTTTTTTACATTCTCTACGTATGTGTTAGCATACAGTATTTGTTTTTCTCTTTCTGACTTACTTCACTCTGTATGACAGACTCTAGGTCCATCCACCTCACTACAAATAACTCAATTTTGGTTCTTTCTATAGCTGAGTAATATTCCATTATATATATGTGCCACATCTTCTTTATCCATTCATCTCTTGATGGACACTTAGGTTGCTTCCATGTCCTGGCTATTGTAAATAGTGCTGCAATGAACATTGTGGTACATGACTCTTTTTGAATCATGGTTTTCTCATGGTATATGCCCAGTAAGGCGATATCTAGGTTGACAAACACAAGAAAGGATGCTCAATATCACTAATCATTAGAGGAATGCAAATCAAAACTACAATGAGGTATCACCTCACACCAGTCAGAACGGCCATCATCAAAAAATCTGCAAACAATAAATGCTGAAGAGGATGTGGAGAAAAGGGAACCCTCTTGCACTGTTGGTGGGAATGTAAACTGATAGAGCCACTATGGAGAACAGTATGGAGGTTCCTTAAAAATCTAAAAAAGAGTAAGACCTCTTTTGAGGAGTTGCTTAGAAACAGCTGTCCTCCATGCTTGTCCTCTTAATACATACTTGAAAACGTATACATTGTGTCAAACAAGGGGATGACTAGAGGGAGGAGGGAGTGTGCATTACCAGTTCATTAGATACCCATTTTCTACTTCTTGGGTTACCACTCAATTCCTAGGATTTTTAACAGTGGTCTTAACTTCATCTGCATTTTATAATTCAGGGAGCCTTTCCTGAAGATGGGTTGCAGTTTGTAGGCATTCCCTTGAAATATATAAGCATTAATTTAATTCCAACTTTTTAGTATACTCAGGATATACATAATTAGCATAGTGTGGTCCTATTTTTCATTCTTACTAATATTGATGTTAATGTGGTGGTTGCAGGCAGATACACAATTTTTGGCAACTCAATACCCTAGCACCTAAATTCATCATATGCTGTAAGATGGAGAGGGAGGCTGGAAAGTTTCCTAGGCAGTGGTTTCTTCTTTACAGAATTAATGAGCAAGAATGAAGAACCCCAATGGAAAACTTAAGAACACATTATAAGATAAACTTTCTGAAGATGTATCATTGCTGTTTAAGCATTGGAAGAACTAAATAAAGCTCTGAGTTTTTCACTGAGGATCTAAACTGAAATTATATGCTCAGAGGCCATATGAATATTTCTGAGAAAGATAAGCCATTAATCGAGTTGATGCTTCTGTTGAAATGAGATAAAACCACTCTATGGTGAGGCATTTATCATTACAGGAAAAAAAAAATATCAGTAATTTTATTCCCCATTCTGAGATTATCATTCACACCTATGGTCTCCATTATTGCAATAACAAATTGAGAAATAATATTTCCCACAGGAAAATGTGGGATGTTTTAATGTTTTATGTCAGAAAGACATTTTTGCAGACACTGCAGAAACCTAATGTCTCCTTCATTTATTTATTTATTTTTAACATCTTTATTGGAGTATAATTGCTTTACAATGGTGTTTTAGTTTCTGCGTTATAACAAAGTGAATCAGCTATACCTATACATATATCCCCACATCCCCTCCCTCTTGTGTCTCCCTCCCACCCTCCCTATCCTGATGTCTATTTGTGTTTTCTGCCCATTTTTGATTGGGTTGTTTGTTTTTTTTGATACTGAGTTTCATGAACTGCTTGTAAATTTTGGAGATTAATCCTTTGTCAGTTGCTTCATTAGCAAATATTTTCTCCCATTCTGAGGGTTGTCTTTTCTTCTTGCTTCCCTCTAGGTGGTCACAAAGCACCAAGCTGATCTCCCTGTGCTATGTGGCTGCTTTCCACTAGCTATCTATTATACAGTTGGTAGTGTATGTGTGTTCATGCCACTCTCTCACTTCATCCCAGCTTACACTTCCCCCTCCCCGTGTCCTCAAGTCCATTCTCTACATCTGCATCTTTATCTCAGTCCTGCCCCTAGGTTCTTCAGAACCTTTTTTTTTTAAATTTTCATATATATGTGTTAGCACATGGTATTTGTTTTTCTCTTTCTGACTTATTTCAGTTTGTATGACAGACTCTAGGTCAATCCACCTCACTACAAATAACTCAATTTCGGTTCTTTTTATAGCTGAGTAATATTCCATTGTATATATGTGTCACATCTTCTTTATCCATTCATCTCTTGATGGACACTTAGGTTGCTTCCATGTCCTGGCTATTGTAAACAGAGCTGCAATGAAAACTGTGGTACATGCTAAAGCGTTTAGGTTTCATTAGGTCCCATTTGTTTATTCTTGTTTTTAGGCAGCCTTTCTGCTAATGGGTGAGCTGTGTTTCTGTCTTGCTAGTTGTTTGGCATAGGGGGTCCAGCAATGTAGCTTGCTGGTCGTTGAGCATATCTGGGTCTTAGCATTGAGATGGAGATCTCTGGGACAGCTTTCACCGTTTGATATTACGTGGAGCCAGGAGGTCTCTGCTGGACCAATGTCCTGAACTCGGCTCTTCCGCCTCAGAGGCACAGGTCTGAACACCAAGACCCTCTCAGACACAAGGCTCAGAAGAAAAGGGAGAAAGACAGAAATAAGAAAGAAAAAATAAAATAAAGTTTTTTAAAAAATTAAAAAGTAATGAAAAAAGAAAAAAAGAAAGAAAGAAAGCAGAGAATAACCAAACCAAAAAACAGATCCACCAATTATAACAAGTGCTAAAATCTATACTTAAAAAAAGAGGCTTCAAAGAGAAGATGGCGAAAGAGTAAGACGTGATCACCTTCTTCCCCACAGATACATCAGAAATACATCTATACGTGGAACTACTCCTATAGAACACCCACTGAACTCTGACAGAAGACCTCAGACCTTCCAAAAGGCAAGAAACTCCCCAGGTACCTGGGTAGGGCAAAAGAAAAAAGGAAAAACAGAGACAAAAGAATAGGGATGGGACCTGCACCAGTGGGAGGGAGCTGTGAAGGACGAAAGGTTTCCACACACTAGAAGCCCCTTCACGGGCAGAGACTGTGGGTGGCGGAGTGGGGGAAGCTTCAGAGCCACGGAGGAGAGCGCAGTAACAGGGGTGCAGAGGGAAAAGTGGTGAGATTCCCCCAGAGGATCGGTGCCGACCAGCACTCACCAGCCCGAAAGGCTTGTCTGCTCACCCACCTGGACGGGGGGGACTGGGAGCTGAGGCTTGGGCTTCAGTCTGACGCAGGGAGAGGACTGGGGTTGGCGGCGCGAACACAGCCTAAAGGGGTCAGTGCACAATGGCTAGCTGGGAGGGAGTCCGGGAGAAGTCTGGAGCTGCCAAAGAGGCAAGAGACCTTTTCTTCCCTCTTTGCCTCCTGGGGCACGAGGAGAGGGGATTAAGCGCAATGCTTAAAGGAGCTCCAGAAACGGGTGCGAGCCACGGCTATCAGCGCAGACACCAGAGATGGGCATGCGACGCTAAGGCTGCTGCTGCCACCACCAAGAAGCCTGTATGTGAGCACAGGTCACTCTCCACACCTCCCCGCCCATGACCCTGTGCAGCCCACCACTGCCAGGGTCCCAGGATCCAGGGACAACTTCCCCGTGAGAACACATGGCACACCTCAGGCTGGTGCAATAACATGCCAGCCTCTGCCCCTGCAGGCTTGCCCCACATCCGTACCCCTCCCTCCCCCCAGCCATAGCCAGAGCCCCCGAGTCAGCTGCGCCTTTAACCCCGTCCTGTCTGAGCGAAGAGCAGACGCCCTCGGACAACCTATGCGCAGAGGTGGGGCCAAGTCCAAAGCTGAACCCCAGGAGCTGTGGGAACAAAGAGGAGAGGGGGAGGTCTCTCGCAGCAGCCTCAGAAGCAGCGTATTAAAGCTCCACAATCAACTTGAAGGGCCCTGCATCTTGGAATACCTGAATAGACAGCGAATCATCCCAAGTTGGGAAGGTGTACTTTGGGAGCAAGATATATTATTTTTTTCCCCCTTTTTCTCTTTTTGTGAGTGTGTATGTGTGTGCTTCTGTGTGAGATTTTGTCTGTATAGCTTTGCTTTCACCATTTGTTCTA
>NC_041222.1:71752112-71753450 GCF_002837175.3 Physeter macrocephalus
CATCGGCAGGTACTTTGCAAAAAACTGCATGCAGGCTTTCTCTAGTTGCAGTGAGCTCAGGCTCTAGAGCTCAGGCTCAGTAATTGTGGAAAACGGTCTCAGCTGCTCCGCGGCATGTGGGATCTTCCCGAATCAGAGCTCGAACCTGTGCCCCTGCATTGGCAGGCGGATTCCTAACCACTGAGCCACCAGGGAAGCCCCAATTATTTTTATTTTAATAACTTTATTTTATCCTACTTTATTTTATCGTCATTCTTTCTTTCTTTCTTTCTTTCTTCCTGCCTTTCTTTCTAACTTGCTTTCTTCCTTCCTTTCTTCCTTCTTTCTTTCCTTTCTTCCATCCTTTTTTCCTTCCTTTCTTCCTTCCCTCCTTCCTTCCTAACTTTCTGTCTTTCCTTTCTATTTTTTCTCCCTTTTATTCTGAGCTGTGGGGATTAAAGGTTCTTGGTGCTCCAGCCAGGCGTCAGAGCTGTGTCTCTGAGGTGGGAGAAGAAACTTCAGGACACTCGTCCACAAGAGACCTCCCAGCTCCATGTAATATCAAACCATGAAAATCTCCCAGAGATCTCCATCTGAACACCAAGACCCAGCTTCACTCAACGACCAGCAAGCTACAGTGCTTGATACCATATGCCCAACAACAAGCAAGAGAGGACCACAGCCCCATCCATTAGCAGAGAGGCTGCCTAAAATCATAATAAGGCTACCAACATCCCCAAACACACCACCAGACGTGGACCTGCCCACCAGAAAGACAAGATCCAGCCATATCCACCAGAACACAGGCACTAGTCCCCTCAACCAGGAAACCTACTCAACCCACTGAACCAACCTTAGCCACTGGGGAGGGACACCAAAATCAATGGGAACTACGAACCTGCAGCCTGCAAAAAGGAGACCCCAAACACAGTAAGATAAGCAAAATGAAAACACAGAAAAACACACAGCAGTTGAGGGAGCAAGGTAAAAACCCACTAGAACTAACAAATGAAGAGGAAACAGGCAGTCTACCTGAAAAGAATTCAGAATAATGATAGTAAAGATGATCCAAAATCTTGGAACTAAAATAGAGAAAATGCAAGAAACATTTAACAAGGACCTAGAAGAAATAAAGAGGAAGCAAGCAATGATGAGCAACACAATAAATGAATTTAAAACTACTCTAGATGGGATCAATAGCAGAATAACTGAGGCAGCAGAACAGATAAGTGACCTGGAAGATAAAATAGTGGAAATAACTACTGCAGAGCAGACTAAAGAAAAAAGAATGAAAAGAACTGAGGACAGTCTCGGAGACATCTGGGACAACATTAAACACACCAACATTCAAATTATAGG
>NC_041222.1:71753504-71754442 GCF_002837175.3 Physeter macrocephalus
GTCCCAGAAGAAGAAGAGAAAAAGAAAGGGACTGATAGAATATTTGAAGAGATTATAGTTGAAAACTTCCCTAATATGGGAAAGGAAATAGCTAATCAAGGTCAGGAAGCAGAGAGAGACCCATACGGAATAATTCCAAGGAGAAACACACCAAGACACATATTAATCAAACTATCAAAAATTAAATACAAAAAAAAAACCATGTTAAAAGCAGCAAGGGAAAAACAACAATTAACACACAAGGGAATCCCCATAAGGTTAACAGCAGATCATTCAGCAGAAACTTGAAAGCCATAAGGGAGTGGCAGGACATATTTAAAGTGATGAAGGAGAAAAACCCACAACAAAGATTACTCTAACCAGCAAGGATCTCATTCAGATTTGATGGAGAAATTAAAACCTTTAAGACAAGCAAAAGCTGAGAGAGCTCAGCACCACCAAACCAGCTTAACAACAAATGCTAAACGAACTTCTCTAGGCAAGAAACACAAGAGAAGGAAAAGACCTACAAGGACAAACTCCAAACAATTAAGTGAATGGTAATAGGAACATACATATGGAAAATTACCTTAAATGTAAATGGATTAAATGCTCCCACCAAAAGACATACACTGGCTGAATGGATACAAAAACAAGACCCATATATATGCTGTCTACAAGAGACCCACTTCAGACATAGGGACACATACAGACTGAAACCATGAAGAAGCTATAACAATTGTAAATATTTATGCACCCAACATAGGAGCACCTCAATATATAAGGCAAATAATAACAGCCATAAAAGGGGAAATGGACAGTAACACAATCATAGAAGGGGACTTTAACACCCCACTTTCACCAATGGACAGATCCTCAAAAATGAAAATAAATAAGGAAACACAAGCTTTAAATGATACATTAAACAAGATGGACATAACTGATGTTTATAGGACATT
>NC_041222.1:71754489-71754852 GCF_002837175.3 Physeter macrocephalus
AATGAAAATAAATAAGGAAACACAAGCTTTAAATGATACATTAAACAAGATGGACTTAATTGATATTTATAGGACATTCCATCCAAAAACAACAGAATAAACATTTTTCTCAACTGCTCATGGAACATTCTCTAGGATAGATCATATCTTGGGTCACAAATCTAGCCTTGGTAAATTTAAGAAAATTGAAATCGAATCAAGTATCTTTTCTGACCACAACACTATTGGACTAGATATCAATTGCAGTAAAAGATCTGTAAAAATTACAAACACATGGAGGCTAAACAATACACCACTTAATAACGAAGTGGTCACTGAGGAAATCAAAAAATACTTAGAAACAAATGACAATGGAGACACGAC
>NC_041222.1:71756133-71756637 GCF_002837175.3 Physeter macrocephalus
ATATAGATCAATGGAACAAGATAGAAAGCCCAGAGATAAACCCACACACATATGGTCACCTTATCTTTGTAAAGGAGGCAAGAATATACAATGGAGAAAAGACAGCCTCTTCAATAAGTGGTGCTGGGAAAACTGGACAGCTACATGTAAAAGAATGAAATGAGAACACTCCCTAACACCATATACAAAAATAAACTCAAAATGGGTTAAAGACCTAAATGTAAGGCCAGACACTATCAAACTCTTAGAGGAAAACATAGGCAGAACATTGGGAGAAAATAGTTGCCAATGAAGCAACTGACAAATGATTAATCTCCAAAATTCATAAGCAACACATGCAGCTCAATTACAAAAAAACAAACAACCTAATCCATAAATGGGCAGAAGACCTAAATAGACATTTCTCCAAAGATGATATACAGATTGCCAACAAACACATGAAAGAATGCTCAACATCATTAATCATTAGAGAAATGCAAATCAAAACGACAATGAGATATCATC
>NC_041222.1:71757147-71778336 GCF_002837175.3 Physeter macrocephalus
AACAGATGAATGGATAAAGAAGATGTAGCACATATATACAATGGAATATTAGTCATAAAAAGAAATGAAACTGAGTTATTTGTAGTGAGGTGGATGGACCTGGAGTCTGTCATACAGAGTAAAGTAAGTCAGAAGGTGAAAAACAAATACCATATGCTAACACATATATATGGAATCTAAGAAAAAAAATGTCAACTAGAGACTAGGGGTAGGATGGGAATAAATCACAGACCTACTTGAGCATGGTCTTGAGGATATGGGGAGGGGTAAGGGTAAGCTGTGACGAAGTGAGAGAGTGGCATGGACATATATACACTATCAAATGTAGTGCGGATAGCTAGTGGGAAGCAGCCGCATGGCACAGGGTGATCAGCTAGGTGGTTTGTGACCACCTAGAGGGGTGGGATAGGGAGGGTGGGAGGGAGGGAGATGCAAGAGGGAAGAGATATGGGAACATATGTATATGTATAACTGATTCACTTTGTTGTAAAGCAGAAACTAACACACCATTTTAAAGCAATTATACTCCAATAAAGATGTTTAAAAAAATAAAATAAAATAAAATAAATGCTTCAAGAAATTAAAAAAAAAAAGAAGAAAAAAAAAAAGACAGAACCCTAGGACAAATGGTAAATGCAAAGCTATACAGACAAAATCACACAAAGAAGCACATACATACACTCTCACAAAAACAGTAAAAGGAAAAAAGTATATATATTTATATATAAAAAATAAGGAAATAAATAAAAAGGAGGAAGAGAACAACCAAATCAATAAACAATTCTACCAATGATAATAAAATTTAAATACTAAACTAAGATAAACATAAAACCAGAAACAAATTAGATGCAGAAAGCAAACCCCTGTCTACAGTTGCTCCCAAAGTTCACCGCCACAATTTTGGGATCATTTTTGTCTATTCAGTTATTCCACAGATGCAGGGTACATCAGGTTGATTGTGTAGATTTAATCCACTGCTCCTGAGGCTGCTAGGAGAAATTTCCCTTTCTCCTCTTTGTTCGCACAGCTCCTGGGGTTTAGCTTTGGATTTGGGCCTGCCTCTGCGTGTAGGTCGCCTGAGGGCTTCTGTTCTTTGCTCAGACAGGACGGGGTTAAAGCAGCAGGTGATTAGGGAGCTCTGGCTCACTCTGGCCAGGGGGAGGGTGGGGTACGGAATGTGGGGCAAGCCTGTGGCAACAGAGGCCAGCATGACATTGCAACAGCCTGAGGTGCGCCATATGTTCTCCTGGGGAAGCTGTCCCTGGATCTTGGGACCCTGGCATTGTTGGGCTGCACAGGCTCCCTGGAGGGGAGGTGTGGATAGTGCTGTGCTTTCACACAGGCTTTTTGTTGGCTGCAGTAGCAGCCTTAGCATTTCATGCCCGTCTCTGTTGTCTGTGCTGATAGCCGCAGCTCGCACTGTCTCTGGAGCTCACGTAGACGGTGCTCTGAATCCCCTCTCCTCACACACCCCCAAACAATGGTCTGTTGCCTCTTAGGCAGGTCCAGACATTTTCCCGGACTCCCTCCCAGCTAGCTGTGATGCACTAGCCCACTTCAGGCTCTGTTCACGCAGCCAACCCTGGTCCTCTCCCTGGGATCCGACCTCCGAAGCCAGAGCCTCAGCTTCCCGCCCCCACCCGCCCGGTGCGTTAGCCGACAAGCCTCTCAGGCTGGTGAGTGCTGTTCGGCACCAATCCTCTGTGTGGGAATCTCTCCACTTTGTCCTCTGCACCCCTATTGCTGTGCTCTCCTACATGGCTCCGAAGCTTACCCCCACCACTCCCCATCTCTACCAGTGAAGGGGCTTCCTAGTGTGTGGAAACTTTTCCTTCTTCACAGCTCCCTCCTAGAGGTGCAGGTCCAGTCCCTACTCCCCAGTCTCTGCCCTTTCTTTTCTCCCCCACCCCACCCAGGCACATGGGGAGCCTCCTGACCCCTGGGAGGTCCAAGGTCCTCCACCAGCACTCAGCAGGCATTCCGCAGGAGCCGCTCCACATGCAGATGTATTTATTTCCTATGTATTTGTGGGGACAAAGGTGATCTCCATGTCTTACTCCTTCACCATCTTAAAGATCTCCTAATGTCTCCTTTAAATTAGGCTATAATTCAAAGAGAACTATGAAATGCAGCTGCAAAAAGTCAGCAAAATAAGTCAGCTATACTTTCTAGTTTATCCCTATAATATTTTTGATTTTTGTTCTTGTTCATTTTGTGGCTACAGGATGCAGTAGCCACAAATCTTACAATTTGTTTATATCATAAACATCCTTAGATAGAGGAAAATTAAGTACCCCTAAATAATGCACTGTAAGGCTCAATATAAGGAGAGCAAGTTGATATCTGGTAACTTCATTTGCTTTTCACTATTTTTTAAGCATTAACCCATTCACTGAGTTACAAATATAAAGTGAGCAAATACTGTTTGCCAGGCAATATACAATAGGCATAGTATACTCGATTGAACAACAGATGGGATCTTGCCATCAAAGAGCATAAAATCAGTCGGCAAGACCAGCAAAAGCAAGTTAAAAACAAATAACATATACTGAAAATCTGTAATAGAATGTCAAAGAAAAAGAGTGAATTATTTCAGAGAAGATCTGTTTCCCCCCACTTTTTCTAATGGAAGTAAAATTTCACTGTGGTTTGGTCAGCTATATATTTATATATTTATTATTTTAAAGTATTTTATTATGATATTTATCATTAGTTTATAAAAGTATTTATATAATATATAGGAACAGTTCAAAGATTTATAATAAAATTAACGCTCATATACCCAGCTTAAGAAATAGCATATTACTAGTACATGTGATGACTCCTCTGTGTCCTGCCTCCAAAGCATTCCCTACCCTACCTCCCAGGGTATGGCACAAATATTTTCCTAATCATAATTTGACTACCTAGTTAACCTCACTACTGTTAAAAATTATAAATATGGAATCATAGTATATGTATTCTTCAGTGATTTGCTTGTTTTGCTTAATGTTTTTGCAATTTCTCCATTTCTACATATATAGCTGAAGTTCATACATTTTAGTGCCTCATTGTACAATAAAATTGTGTTTTTCCATTGTGCTTTTGACAGATGATAAACTGTTTCCCAATTTGGGGGGGGAGCAATTATGAACAATACTGCAGTAAACATTTCGTTCATGTCTCCAGGGACAGGTGTACAATCATTTTTCCAAGATACATTTCAAGTGTTATTACTAAATTACATGTTCAACTTTACTATGTAATGAAAAACAGTTTTAAAATAAAAAACAAAGACAAATAATGAACAATGTTAACAGTATAAAGATGAAAATCATACAAGCTTTTAAACAGGTGCAAGAAAAATCATTTGATGAAAGTCAATACCCACTCATTATAAACTAAAAAAAAAAACCTACTGTACTTAAAAAAAATAGAAAGAAACCATATTATCTGATAAAAGAGATCTTAAGTACAAACACTGTATTAAAGACAGAATGTTGAAAGCTTTCCTTATGAGATTAACGAGACAGCAATAGCCACTATTGGTATTTCTAGTCAACATTTTACTGGAAGTCCTGGCGAGAAAAACAATAGAATATACGGAAATTGGAAAAGAGAAAATAAACTGATAATTTGTTTTGGACTTTCTACATACATAATCCTATTATTTGAAAACCATGGCACGTTTGTTTTTACTTTTCAAACTTTATGCCTTTTACATCTCTTCTAGTGAAAACCCTGCATTGAAATGTTGGATCATGGACATCTTTGAAATAGTATTGACTATAGGGAAAGGAAAAGGCTTTATTATTTCAACATTAAGTGTTACATATGTGTAGATTTATTATAAATGCTCTTTTTTTTAAAAGTTGTTGCCTTTTCTTTTTTTATTGGTTAAATTTTGTGTAAAATATATCTGTGCCACAAACATTTGATTGAATTTGTCTCTGAAACTGTTGAAACTAGTATTTTAGTTATAGGAATACTTTTAACTCATAATTTTTCTTAATGGCTATATAGCATCTCATGTTTTTATTATCTCCTTGAGTCATTTTCAGGAGATTTTATTTTTCAAAGTACTTATTTTTTTTTTAAAGTTCAAATTTATTGGCCTAAATTTCTTCATAATATTTTTTATTAGTTGTGTGGCTACGTCTCCTTTTTCATTTATATTATTGTTTATCTTTGCTTTCTCTTTTGATTTCAGTAAGTCTTAAGAAATACACGGTCATGTTATCATGCATTTCAGAGAACCAACTTTTGGCTTTGTTGACTTATTCTGCTCTCAGTTTCATTAACTAGAGATCCCATCTTTGATATTTCCTTCTTTTGACTGTCTTTACTTTATTCTATTTTTCCTTTAATTAATATCTTATTTTGGCCGCAGCTGAATATTTTATACAGTTTCTTGTATCACAAAGGAAAGCTACATTTCCTTCTAAATACAACTTTACTTCTTAGATATTTAGATAGATAATGCTTTAAATACTATTCATTCTTAATACTTAATTTCCATTACATTTTTCATTTGAGGTTAGAGTTGCATTTTTGTTTCAAATATGCATTTTTCAGTTATTTTAAAAATTAATCTACTTTAATTGCCTTCATTCAGAAAATGTGGTCTGCATGAACACAAACGTTTAAATTTGTTAAAGCTAACATATTTCAGTAGAATCTCAAGGTCTCCAGAGTTTGACCTTGCTTTGAAGACTGTTTAACCCCTAGTTTTCCTACTTTCACTTCATTTCAATGCTTTTTAGATTCCTTATCACAGTGCTAGCACAGTGGTTTATTTGAAATTTGTAAATTACTTTTATTCACAGTTTTACTTATTTTTATCAGGAGGGGCTTTAGTAGTTTATATTCTGCATGCTGGCATAACTTCAAATCATCTAATTACTTTTTATGTAAACAGAAATCTTCTGAGTCGATCTGTGTTTAAATTCTTTTGCTTGATTCTCCCATCTATATATTTCTTGTTCATTTATTTATTCATCCAAGATTTTTTGAGCCCGACTATTTCCCAAGAATTGTTTTATGTGCTGGTGATATAACCGTGAACAAAGTCTGTGTCTGTGAAAGACAGAAATAAATGCTATATTAAATAGAAATAGTTAACCATAAGTCCTAAGAAGAAAAATAAACCAGAGTTAATGAATGTTGAGTGAGTGGCAATATTCTTTAGATTGGATATTCATGGAAAACTTCTCCAAAATGTGACATTTAAGCTGAGATCTGAAAGGTTGGACCAAACGAGCCATATGCCTATTTGCAGAAAGAGTAATTAAGCTTAGGTTAAAAAACAAACAAACAAACAAAAAAACCCTCAAAGATAATGAAACACGAAGATGCCTGACATGTTCAACTGTACGGAAGCCAGTATTCCTACACTTCAGGGAGCACTTGGAGAACAGAGATAAGGTAGAAACCATAGCTGTATACCTATGTTTGAGTGTCCATATCTTGTTTACAAACATTAAAAGCAACTTTTGTGAATATTAATGGCTGACATTTGGTATTTAATAGAAAAAGGGAAATTCTGTTCTATTTCTGTTACTTTGTTTGGTAAACCTCAACCTGCTTGAGTGATTATTTGAGACGATTTCTTAAATCTTCAAAATCCAAGCATTTTTCCAGAATCCATTAATTTTACCAAGAATAAGATGAGTAGTTTAGACCTACAGATTCAGATTAAATTAGAACAGAGATTATTTTATTTTTAGCTTTTATTTATTTTATCTATTTCTTTTATGTATTGATTAGGCTATTTTATGTGTCATTAGGATCTTTTCTTGCTAATCCTTGGTTTATATTAGCTTTCCCTTTTTTATTTGTCTCTTTTTTACTGCAATGATTCTAAAGGAATTAATTAAGTTTACCTTCTAAAATTTCTATTCCCGTTTCTTCAACTTTCATTTAAGATTTTATGGCCTCCAATGAGAGTTATAATCTTTATTGCATTTTCACTTCTCTGTATTCTGTCCTCCTGTTTAATGAATTTTACTTTATTTATTATTTATACAGCAGGCTATTAGTTATCTATTGTATGCATATTAGTGTATATATGTCAATCCTAATCTCCCAGTTCATCTCACCACCACCACCACCCCACTTTCCCCCTTGGTGTCCATACGTTTGTTGTCTACATCTGTGTCTCTATTTCTGCCTGGCAAACTGGTTTACCTGTATCATTTTTCTAGATTCCGCATATGTGCGTTAATATACAATATTTGTTTTTCTCTTTCTGACTTACTTCACTCTGTATGACAGTCTCTAGGTCCATCCACGTCTCTACAATGACCCAATTTCATTCCTCTTTATGGCTGAGCAATATTCCATTGTATATATGTACCACATCTTCTTTATCCAGTCATCTGTCGATGGGCATTTAGGTTGCTTCCATGACCTGGCTATTGTAAATAGTTCTGCAATGAACGTTGGTGTGCATGTGTCTTTTTGAATTACGGTTTTCTCTGGGTATATGCCTAGTAGTGGCATTGCTGGATCATATGGTAATTCTATTTTTAGTTTTTAAGGAACCTCCATACTGTTCTACATAGTGGCTGTATCAATTTACATTCCCACCAACAGCACAAAAGTGTTCCCTTTTCTCCACACTCTCTCCAGCATCTGTTGTTTGTAGATTTTCTGATGATTCCCATTCTAACTGGTTTGAGGTGATACCTCATTATAGTTTTGACTTGCATTTCTCTAATAATTAGTGATGTTGAGCAGCTTTTCATGTGCCTCTTTGTCATCTGTATGTCTCCTTTGGAGAGATGTCTATTTACGTCTTCTGTCCATTTTTTGATTGGGTTGTTTTTTTAACATTGAACTGCATGAGCTGTTTATATATTTTGGAGATTAATCCTTTGTCAGTTGATTTGTTTACAAATATTTTCTCCCATTCTGAGGATTGTCTTTTCATCTTGTTTGTAGTTTCCTTTGCTGTGCAAAAGATTTTAAGTTTCATTAGGTCCCATTTGTTTATTTTTGATTTTATTTCCATTACTCTAGAAGGTGGGTCAAGAAAGATCTTGCTATGATTTATATCAAAGAGTGTTCTTCCTATGTCTTCCTCTAAGATTTTATAGTGTCTGGCTGACATTTAGGTCTTTAAACCATTTTGAGTTTGTTTTTTTGTATGGTGTTAGGGAGTGTTCTAATATCATTCTTTTACATGTAGCTGTCCAGTTTTCCCAGCACCACTATTGAAGAGACTGTCTTTTCTCCACTGTATATCTTTGCCCTCTGTGTCATAGATTTGTTGACCATAGGTGTGTGGCTTTATCTCTGGGCTTTCTATCCTGTTCCATTGACCTATATTTCTGTTTTTGTGCCAGTACCATATTGTCTTGATTACTGTAGCTTTGTAGTATAGCCTGAAGTCAAGGAGTCTGATTCCTCTAGCTCTGTTTTTTTCCCTTCAAGATTGCTTTCACTATTTGGGGTCTTTTGTGTCTCTGTACAAATTTTAAGATTTTTTTGTTCTACTTATGTAGAAAATGCCATTGGTAAATTGATAGGGATTGCATTCAATCTGTAGACTGCTTTGTGTAATATAGTCATTTTCACAATATTGATTTTTCCAATCCAAGAACATGGTATATTTCTCCATCTGTTTGTGTCATCTTTAATTTCTTTCATCAGTGTCTTACAGTTTTCTGACTACAGGTCTTTTACCTCCGTAGGCAAGTTTATTCCTAGGTATTTTATTCTTTTTGTTGCAGTGGTGAATGGGATTGTTTCCTTCCATAGGCAAGTTTATTCCTAGGTATTTTATTTTTTTGTTGCAGTGGTGAATGGGATTGTTTCCTTAACTTCTCTGCATTGTGTTCTTAATTAAACAAGTTCCTTTTCTTTTTGTACCCTGCTTCTTAGATTTATATCTCTGCATTTCTGCTTACTCTCTTCCTATGTTACACAGTTTTATTTTCATAGAAACAATATCACCTTGTACATACTGGGAATTCAAATCAGATCATCTCTAAAACTTTTTATTTTCCATCTCAGTTCTTATCCAGGGGTATTATTTTCTTTAATTTTTCCTAGATCCAGTGGTTTTCCCCAGTACACTGTGAACTGTGCTGCAGTATACTTTTTATTTACTTTATATTGTCTTATTGTTGCTCATTCATTTTTAAATGAAGAAACAAATATTCAAATACTTATTTTCCAAATATCAAAGTTGTGGTTTTGGTTTGCTTTTGAATGATCCTCTCCCCTTTTTTTATTTTCCACAGGTTCTTAGACTTAAGATTTGCTGATGAACCATGTAGGTAAAGGGTTAACACCCTAGGGGTGAGGGAAATAAAAAATAGAATAGAAGAAGCTTTCAGAAACTAAAGAGCCATTGGACTGCTTATACACAGAACTGCATAAGAGCAAATACTGTACTTTCAAAGGATATTAAAGTAAAAGTTGAATTTATATCTTTTTAATTATAAAAATTAATCATCAGATTAAAGAGTGATAAGAAAAGTGACACTACTGAAAACATAGTATAAAAATATCAGGTTAATTAATTGAGCTACTTTTGAAATTATCATTTATAAATACAGTCAATTTTACTTAATTTTGAAGAGTTATGTTCTTCAGTGTTAATTTTGTATGCTGTATTTAATGAAAAGTGAAGACAGAAGGTAAATGTAAAATAGCCACCACACCCCCATACCTTTCATTTCATGTGGAATAAATTAATTACATCTGGATTGTTCATCCTTATTGATATACATCCTATTAATTTATCTTCAGAAAATATCATCCTCTGGTAACGTGAAAATAAACTTTCTGATTCATCCATTCTGGATATGTGTTTCTGGAAGTAATTTTTTCTCTAAACCCCCTATTTCCATGGCTATAGTATGTCTGTGGCATTCAGCAGGAGTTTTTGAGAACAAGCATTTACTTTTAGCAATGGACTAAAGAACTGAATTTCTCTTTTGAATGACTGAATTTTAAATCTAATTTTATGGCCACGTTATAAAATGTACAGATGGAATTGTGAAGGGTGATCTTAAAATAAATATATAAAACTGAGATACTGATGATTTCTGGTTATTAAATTGTTCTTTTTCTTAGTACTACTAATAAAAATCTCACTGTACTATTTTTCTCTCTCCTTTAAAAGAGATAAGTTTTAAACCTTGGGATTCTGGCCTAATTCCAATTATTTAACTAGATTATTTTCCATTCTACCCACTACTTTTTCAAACTACTGTGATTTCTTTACAAAACATAAAACTCAAAAAATTACTATGACAATCTCAGATCATCCTTCCCCAGACGTAGAGCTCACAAACAGCTTAGTGATATTCTTTGTAACTGAGTAGATATTTAAATAGTGAAACACTAGATTGAATATTATAAATCCAGCTACTGTAACATACTGACCCATAATTGATAGTGATATAAACTCAGTAGAAGTTTATTCCTCATAGTTAGCACTCCAGAGTAGGTGTTCTTGTCAGAGGGAAGGCTCTGTTCCATGCGGTCATTCAGGAACCAGGCCGGCATGGGTGCTACTCATCACGTGACTTCCAAGGTTACAGTGGCCTTGCTCACCCCAGTCAGCCAAAAGGGAAACATGGCTTAAACAGCATGTGTGAGAGGTTTTGATGGGCCAGGCCTGAATTCAGGGCATGGCACTTCCACTTGAATTGCATACATGGTTGGATTTAACTGCATGAGGAGCTAGAAAATATTGCCTCGTTCTGTGACCAGCAAGAAGAGGAAACAGGAAGTTGTAGAACAGGAAAGAGCGTCCGCCACAAAACACTGAGAAGAATAAAGCATTCAAATAAGTTGATCCACAGCTCCATTTTACCTGAGGCTGTCTTGATTTTAACACTCAAAGACCCATGTCCTCAGTCTCAGGCAAATCAGGACAATTTGTCACTGAACATGGAAAATTAATATACTTTTAAATATTAAGAAAAAAGTGGCTTAAACTAATGTTTTGTTTTGTTTTGTTTTGTGGTATGCGGGCTTCCTTCTGCTGTGGCCTCTCCCGTCGTGGAGCACAGTCTCCGGACGCACAGGCTCAGCGGCCATGGCTCACGGGCCCAGCCGCTCCGCGGCACGTGGGATCTTCCCGGACTGGGGCGCAAACCCGGTTCCCCTGCATCGGCAGGCGGACGCGCAACCACCGCGCCACCAGGGAAGCCCCTAATGTTTTAATTTGAACCAATTTTGTCATAGGCAGGTAATCTAAAAATGGGTAATTGAAGAGAAATAATCCTTTATATTTTATTTTCATTGTGAAATAAATGGTACACAAACTGGGAATTCATATGATGAGAAAAATATCTATGAAAATTTGGCAATATACTTTAAGATTCTTTATACATTGATTATCATTTTTAATGTATATAAAAAGTCATAATTAACAAAATGTATGAGCATAGTTTCCCACAAAGCTTGCCATTTTATATCATTTCAATGTCTTTGTACATGTATTCATTCTTAAAAATTAAAATATTTTGAGATTTTAAAAAAAGAGAAATAATTCCCCTAAACAAACAAAAATATCATTCAAATTTATTACTATACAAGTAACATCTAGAAAATATTTCATAAGTAAATATATTTTAATTAAATGATAGGGAAATGTTCATGGTATTTTATAATGTTATTTAAAAAGTAACATTTGCCAATATTACCTCTACTATTTAAAGGTATGTACTCACAATATATATGAAAATAAATACATGAGAATGATAACAATGTTTATTTCCAGATGGCATATCCATGGGTTACTGAACTTTTCTTTTGCTTTTTAAAATCTTTCTATATATTTTCAAAATTTTGACCCTAAGTAAACATTCCATTTATAATGAGAAAATGCAAACATTATTTTAACTTAAAATCAAAGCGATAAAGAAATCTTAGTATACAATTGGTAAACGGATCTGCGCTTATACACCAGGGATAGGGCTGAAGAAATCTAATTCTGTTTATTTTCAGAAGCACAAGTAGGCTATGGTTTAATATTTTTCTTGTATGTTAGAAAGTTTTTTAGAAAAAGATTGGTTTACTATTTTGATTTCCCTGTGGAAATCTTGACTTTTACAACCAAGAATTAGTGATAAAGAATTTATTTACTTGTTAATGATCCTCCTAGTATTTTTAGAAAATGTAATGTTCCTTTCCATTTTCAGAGAACACATAAGAATGCAAATATTCTTAACAGGTAGAAAGCCATTTAAAAAAAATTACATGTGACCATTTGGCTTTCAAAACTCAATTTTTAAAGTACAAATTTGAATATATACTGAAGTATGTAGGGATGTCTGTGTATGAAAAAGTATTAAATCTTTTTTTTCCCAAGAATACCTAATATGATGTGGCCATCTGATTTAGTATGAACTCTTGCTTCTTGCACTGCAGGTTTCCAATCAACAGTAGCAATAATTTTTAAACAAATATCTATTGAGTACCTACTGAGGGCCAGGTACCATGCTAAAAGCAGAGATTTAAACACATGAAGCTTCCTATTCCCTACACTGAAGGGAGACTGAAAGTTACAATTTTCTTTCAAATATTGGAATGAGCTTAGGTATAAAGTTCTGTGGACACACAGGACAACACATACTATGTCTGAATAAAACAGGAAAAAGATTTAATTTTTATAGATGTCTGTTAGATGGAATACTGAGCAGAAACAATTCCAGGAAACAGAAAGGGAATGTTTAAAAGAACAGAGGTGTGTGCAAACATTGTATCATACTTCATATATCCTTAGGCTCTTCACACAGCCCACCTCTTTCCTAGTACTTTATAAATGCCATTGGCCCTGTGCCTGCCTTCCATGTCCTAAAATCTTATGCTGCTTTCTGTACTGCAGGGATTAGCACAGACTTGCTCCCTGCCTTGACTATGTAATGATACTAATCCAACGCTTATCATCCATTTTAGGTGTCAGTGATCAGATAAAGGACTCCATTTCAATGTGATTAAAAGAGGAACTAGATGCCGAACCCAAAAAGCATGGGTAGCTTCCTGATTATCTAAGTTTTAAGCAACTTAAATGAAAAAACATATAAATCAAGGAAAGAAAGAAGATATTTTTGAACACACAGGCATACTAACAAGCTACAATTAACATGGTGAATGATCTCCTATTGCTTTTATATTCTAGATTTACCTTTCTTCTCAGTACAGGCTGAAATGTTACCAGAAAAAGAGTATTCTCATCTGCCTCTGTTTACATGGTTTTTTTTCTTTAAATAATTATAACAAAAGATAAATGGCAACATTTTATGTACAACTATTGTTTGTCCTAAGTGCATCTAAGTGATTTGTTAACCATCTTTAAGCAAAGAAATCCCTGCTGCCCCTCATTTAGGATAATGCTAAATAAAAACAGTTGTCTGTGCCAGGAGCATCTTAATCACAAACAAACCTGCAATTTGGAGTGCTCACCATTGCAAAAGAAAATGTGAGGAGCATGCCTGAGATCACTGCATGTTTTCTCTGGTGACACTAAGTTAGCAAGTGTGACACATTCTCCAGACTGGCAGCCCAATGTTGTACCCTGCTGTAAGTTGTAAGGTAGACTCACTGGGCTGGAGGATAAATGTCCATCATTTTATAATTGTTCTTAAGGATACTCACAAACCATCTCTATTAGTTTCTACTGCTGTACAAAAACATTGTCCCAAACTTGACTACTTAAGGCAACACATATTTACTTTCTCATAGTTTCTGTGGGTCAAGAGTCTGAGTACAGCCTAGCTGAGTCCTGTGCAAAGCTGCAATCAAGGTGTTGGTCAGAATGTAGTCTCATCTGAGACTCAATTGAGGAAAGATCTGCTTCCAAGCTCGCTCAGGTTGTTGGCAAAATCCATTTCCTTGTGGGTACTGAAGACTTCCTTTGTTTTGTTGTTTCGCTTTGTTTTGTTTTTGGCTGGATGCTTTCAGCTACTAGAGACCACCCACATTTCCTTTCCACTTTGGGTTTCCCAACATGACCACTTCCTTTCTCAAAGCAACCAAAGGAGAGTAAGAGACTCCAGCAAGATGAGTGTTAGAATCTTATGTAACTAAATCCCATAATCCTGTAGACATAATCAGGGACATCTTGTCACCTCTGATATATTCTATTGGTTAGAAGTAAATCACAGGACTCCCACATCCTTAAGGGGAGGAGCTGACACAAGAGTATGAACATCAGGAGTCAGGATAATGGCAGCCATCTATAGAGTCAGCCAGCCACACCAAGTGGGTAACCTTGTAATTATATACACTGTCTAGCAAGAATACAACTGGCTATGCCATGTGGTATGACAACAAATTGAAGCCTAACTTATAATATGCATATATCTTAGATATTAGATTTACTCTATGTCATAATCTAAGAAAAACTCAGGAAATAATACTACCCAACATTCTATATATTGAACTTCAATTAATTCGATTCACACAGAGGTAGAAGACAAGTCTTAAATGACAACCACATTGAAAACACTCATCAATTTATCTTTTGCAGAAAAAAAGTTAAGTGAATACCAATGCCTCTGTTACATAGCAGAAATCATCTAGATTAAATAAGCAACCTCACATAACAATGGATAGAAATAAGGAATTAAAACATGCTACTTATTACTGTAATATTATAAAGCTTTGAATTTACTAGATTATTAAATCTATATCCCTAAGCCTATCATTTATTAGTAAATTTTTTTTAAACATCTTTATTGGAGTATAATTGCTTTACAATGGTGTCTTAGTTTCTGCTTTATAACAAAGTGAATCAGGTATACATATACATATGTTCCCATATCTCTTCCCTCTTGTGTCTCTCTCCCTCCCACCCTCCCTATCCCAACCCTCTAGGTGGTCACAAAGCACCAAACTGATCTCCCTGTGTTATGCGGCTACTTCCCACTAGCTAACTATCTTATGTTTGGTAGTGTATATATATCCATGCCACTCTCTTACTTTGTCACAGCTTACCCTTCCCCCTCCCCATATCCTCAAGTCCATTCTCTAGTAGGTCTGTGTCTTTATTCCCATCTTGCCCCTAGGTTCTTCGTGACTTTATTTTTTTCTTAGATTCCATATATATGTGTTAGCATACAATATTTGTTTTTCTCTTTCTGACTTACTTTACTCTGTATGACAGACTTTAGGTCCACCCACCTCACTACAAATAACTCAATTTCATTTCTTTTTATGGCTTTTTGAATTATGGTTTTATCAGGGTATATGTCCAGTAGTGGGATTGCTGGGTCGTATGGTAGTTCTATTTGTAGTTTTTTAAGGAACCTCCATACTGTTTTCCATAGTGGCTGTATCAATTTACATTCCCACCAACAGTGCAAGAGCATTCCCTTTTCTCCACACCCTCTCCAGCGTTTATTGTTTCTAGATTTTTTGATGATGGCCATTCTGACTGGTGTGAGATGATATCTCATTGTAGTTTTGATTTGCATTTCTCTAATGATTAATGATTAATGAATGAATTATAAAGTAAACTCTGTCTTCACTCCTAACTCAAAATTGTGAATTCAAGGATCCTAACACAGTTTTTTGGCATTTATTTGAACTAAGCTTTTGATTGAATATACGATTTTGATGACTTGAACTTTTGAATATTATTAAAATATTATAATAAAAATATCTATAATTTTACTGTTCTCTCCCTCCCTCTCTCTCTCTCTCTCTATATATATATATATATATATGTGTGTGTGTGTGTGTGTGTGTGTGTGTGTGTGTGTGTGTGTAAAATCTAGTCATGTAAACAAATCACTCCTACTACCAATTTCTCTGCTTCAGCATCATCTCTGGTTTGTACCACAGGAAATGTCTCCTACTGTGTATAATGTCTTGACTTCCCAATTCATTCTTTACAGAGAAGGGAGCAAAAATATATTCAATTAATGCATCTTGTTTTTGGCCTCCCTTTTAAAAAACCCTTTAGAGGTTTCAGGTTCCCTTTGGAGTAAAATCACAATTCATTAAATTCATCTCTGTGGTTTTGTACAATCTGCCACTTTGTAAGGACTCCCCCACAACTTATTTTATATGCTACAGTTGTATAATTTTCTTCCCACTACTGAAAGAGCCATGCTCCTTACCACCTGATTGGCCTGACACATAATATCCCCTTGTTCACAATACCCCTATTGTCCTTTACTTGAACAATTATGTCTCACTCCCTAAGTCTCAGAATATGTGTTACTTCATATAACTAGTACTGCAGTGATAAACGGCCGTCAATGGTGGTGGAGTTAGCGAGTCAACATTGGTAAGATATGCACTGTGACAGGCACATTCCAAAAATAGAAAGTAGGCCAACTTGGGAGGATAAACGAAGTACAGTAAATGTGTTTTAGTTAAATGCAGTTGTGGGGTGATTCCACTGTGAACAAATCATAAATATGAATTACACAAACATTAGATAACTAAAAGGAAATATGTCATCTAGAAATGATCACCCATTACATTATTTATCATTCCTGACCATTTTCTGTACAAATTCATATTTTATATAGAACCAGTCTACAATATATATACTGTTTCCAAAATTACTTTTGAAAACTCGCTATCAAATATTATGAAAATATATTTCAGATATCAAAATTCATAACAAAATTTAATTTCATTCTTTTTATTGTTAAAAATATTCCCTTGAATGATAGTTTATTTAGCCCACCTTTTTGGTTGAACATTAATTTTTTCTCTCTAAAATTTTGTTATTTTAAACATTAATGTATTGAACATTCTTATAGATAGGTAATTTTGTATGTATTTTTCCCCCTAAGGATCACTATCTAAAGATTAATTGGGTCAAAAAGTATAGGTATTCTTAAGCTGTTCATTATGATGACATTACTTTACACCCTAGTAAATGGATTGTAGTATAATTTTGAATCATCTAAATTCTCAAAAGCTGATGACTCTGAGTTACTTGTAGAAGGTTAATTATATGTGAAGAAAGACTAATTCCATTATATACAATATCATTTTCAGGAAAATTAATTTTTAAATAGCTTGATATTTTATGTCCCTTCTCAGTACAAAATAAAATGCATAACAGCATGATTAATTTATATAGTATTTCAAAGAGTTATACAGACCCTGCAGTTCAACAGGTATGTAGCACATTAGAGAGAGGTGCTAACTAGGGAAGGATAACCAGCTCACCACCTACCCTCAGTGCTGAATTAACTTGATAATTTTGCTGAACTCTCAGGCCCATTAGTCTCAAACATTTGACTGTGACAGGACACAGGAGCCAATCTATATCTGAGGGGTAGATTCCAATTATTTATGTGTAGGTGGCCAAAGGGTGAAGAGAGCAGTCCATTTCATCAACATGGTAGAAATACAATCAGGGGCACTCACATGTACCATCACTGCTGTATTCATCCCTACGTGTAGACCTGTCGAGAATGTCAGGTTTTTTTTGTGTGTGAGTCTGTTTCGGTTTTGATATATACATTCGTTTCTATTATTTTTATTTGACATATTTATTAGAGTATAATTGCTTTACAATGGTGTGTTAGTTTCTGCTTTATAACAAAGTGAATCATTTATACATATACTTATGTCCCCATATCTCTTCCCTCTTGTGTCTCCCTAACTCCCACCCTCCCTATCCCACCCCTCTAGGTGGTCACAAAGCCATGGAGCTGATCTCCCTGTGGTATGTGGCTGCTTTCCACTAGCTATCTATTTTATGTTTCATAGTGTATACATGTCCATGCCACTCTCTCAGTTTGTCCCAGTTTACCCTTCCCCCTTCCCGTATCCTCAAGTCCATTCTCTAGTAGGTCTGTGCCTTTATTCCCGTCTTGCCCCTAGGTTCTTCATGACCATTTTATTCTTTTTTTTTTAAATTCGATATATATGTGTTAGCATACGGTATTTGTTTTTCTCTTTCTAACTTACCTCACTCTGTATGACAGATTCTAGGTCCATCCAACTCACTACAAATAACTTAATTTCATTTCTTGAGAATGTCAGTTTTAATAAAATAAAAATAGGACTCTTGTAGCAGGGAATTATGTGTCTTACGTTGGTATTTAATGAAATCTGGGTTGTTGGGGAAAACAGTTCACATGAGTAAATGCTCAGAATATGGCTTTTCTTGAGCCCTATGATCCCAGAGATAACAGACCTATTTTAAAAGTCAATTCTAAAATGTTTGGGCCATATTTTTAATATCACATTAAAAAATCCTGTTTAGGATATGAGAAGATGGTGGAAGAGTAAGACGCAGAGATCACCTTCCTCCCCACAGATACACCAGAAATATATCTACTCGTGGAAATGCTCCTATAGAACACCCACTGAACGCTGGCAGAAGACCTCAGACCTTCCAAAAGGCAAGAAACTCCCCAGGTATCTGGGTAGGGCAAAAGAAAAAAGAAAAAACGAGACAAAAGAACAGGGACGGGACCTGCACAAGTGGGAGGGAGCTGTGAAGGAGGAAAGGTTTCCACACACTAGAAGCCCCTTCGCGGGCGGAGACTGTGGGTGGCGGACGGGGGGGAGCTTCAGAGCCACGGAGGAGAGCGCAGCAACAGGGGTGCGGAGGGCAAAGCAGAGAGATTCCCGCACAGAGGATCGGTGACGACCAGCACTCACCAGCCCGAGAGGCTTCTCTGCTCACCCGCCGGGACGGGCGGGGGCTGGGAGCTGAGGCTCGGGCTTCGGTCTGACGCAGGGAGAGGACTGGGTTTGGCGGCGTGAACACAGCCTGAAGGGGTTAGTGTGCCATGGCTAGCCAGGAGGGAGTCCGGGAAAAGTCTGGAGCTGCCGAAGAGACAAGAGACTTTTTTCTTCCCTCTTTGCTTCCTGGGGCTCAAGGAGAGGGGATTAAGCGCGCCGCTTAAAGGAGCTCCAGAGACGGGTGCGAGCCGCAGCTATCAGCGTGGACCCAAAGACAGGCATGAGATGCTAAGGCGGTTGCTGCAGCCAACAAGAAGCCTGTATGCGAGCACAGGTCACTATCCCCACCTCCCCTCCCGGGAGCGTGTGCAGCCCGCCACTGTCAGGGTCCCGTGATCCTGGGACAACTTCCCTGGGAGAACACACAGCGTGCCTCAGGCTGGTGCAACATCACACCGGCCTCTGCCACCACAGGCTCGCCCCGCATCCATACCCTTCCCTCCCCCCAGTCGGAGTGAGCCAGAGCCCCTGAATCAGCTGCTCCTTTAACCCCATCCTGTCTGAGCGAAGAATAGATGCCCTCAGGAGACCTACACTCAAAGGCGGGGCCAAATCCAAAGCTGAACCCCATGCGAGCTGTGCAAACAAAGAAGAGAAAGGGAAATCTCTCCCAGCAGCCTCAGAAGCAGTGGATTAAAGCTCCACAATCAACTTGATGTACCCTGCATCTGTGGAACACCGGAATAGACAACGAATCATCCCAAATTGAATAGGTGGACTTTGGTAATAATGATATATTATTTTTCCCCTTTTCCTCTTTTTGTGAGTGTGTATGTGTATGCTTCTGTGTGAGATTTTGTCTGTATAGCTTTGCTTCCTCCATTTGTCCTAGGGTTCTGCCCATCTGGTTTTTTGTTCTTTTTTTTTAATTTTTTCTTAATTATTTTTTATTTTAATTATCTTATTTTATCTTAATTTATTTTACTTCATCCTATTTCTTCCCTTCTTTCTATTTTTTCTCTCTTTTATTCTGAGCTGTGTGGAGAACAGTCTCTGGGTGCTCCAGCCAGGCATCAGGGCTATGCCATGTTCTTTTTTTTTAATTAAAATTTTTTTTTCTTAATTATTTTTTATTTTAATTATCTTATTTTATCTTAATTTATTTTACTTCATCCTATTTCTTCCCTTCTTTCTATTTTTTCTCTCTTTTATTCTGAGCTGTGTGGAGAACAGTCTCTGGGTGCTCCAGCCAGGCATCAGGGCTATGCCACTGAAGTGGGAGAGCCAACTTCAGGACACTGGTCCACAAGAGACCTCCCAGCTCCATGTAATATCAAACCATGCAAATCTCCCAGAGATCTCCATCTCAACACCAAGACCCAGCTGCGCTCAACGACCAGCAAGCTACAGTGCTGGACACCCTATGCCAAACAACTAGCAAGACACGAACACAGTCCCATCCATTAGCAGAGATGCTGCCTAAAATCATAATAAGGCCACAGACACTCCAAAACACACCACCAGATGTGGATATGCTCACCAGAAAGACAAAATCCAGCCTCATCCACCAGAACACAGGCATTAGTCCCTGCCACAAGGAAACCTGCACAACCCACAGAACCAACCTTAGCCACTGGGGACAGACACCAGAAACAACAGGAACTATGAACCTGCAGCCTGCAAAAAGGAGACCCCAAACACAGTAAGATAAGCAAAATGAAAAGACAGAAAACCACACAGCAGATGAAGGAGCAAGGTAAAAACCCACCGGACCTAACAAATGATGAGGAAACAGGCAGTCTACCTGAAAAAGATTTCAGAATAATGATAGTAAAGATGATCCAAAATTTTGGAACTAAAATAGAGAAAATGCAAGAAACATTTAACAAGGACCTAGAAAAACTAAAGATGAAACAAGCAAGGATGAATAACACAAAAAATGAAATTAAAAATACTCTAGAAGGGATCAATAGCAGAATAACTGTGGTAGAAAAACAGATAAGTGACCAGGAAGATAAAATAGTGAGTAAGATAAGCAAAATGAAAAGACAGAAAACCACACAGCAGATGAAGGAGCAAGGTAAAAACCCACCGGACCTAACAAATGATGAGGAAACAGGCAGTCTACCTGAAAAAGATTTCAGAATAATGATAGTAAAGATGATCCAAAATTTTGGAACTAAAATAGAGAAAATGCAAGAAACATTTAACAAGGACCTAGAAAAACTAAAGATGAAACAAGCAAGGATGAATAACACAAAAAATGAAATTAAAAATACTCTAGAAGGGATCAATAGCAGAATAACTGTGGTAGAAAAACAGATAAGTGACCAGGAAGATAAAATAGTGGAAATAACTACTGCAGAGCAGAATAAAGAAAAAAGAATGAAAAGAATGAGGACACTCTCAGAGACCTCTGGGACAACATTAAATGCACCAACAATCGAATTATAGGGGTCCCAGACATAGAAGAGAAAAAGAAAGGGACAAAGAAAATATTTGAAGAGATTATAGTTGAAAATATCCCTAATACGGGAAAGGAAATAGTTAATCAAGTCCAAGAAGGACAGAGAGCCCCTTACAGGACAAATCCAAGGAGAAACACACTAAGACACATATTAATCAAACTATCAAAAATTAAATACAAAGAAAACATATTAAAAGCAGCAAGGGAAAAAAAACAAATAACACACAAGGGAATCCCCATTAGGTTAACAGCTGATCTTTCAGCAGAAACTATGCAGTCAGAAGGGAGTGTCAGGACATATTAAAAGTGATGAAGGAGAAAAACCTACAACCAAGATTACTCTACCCAGCAAGGATCTCATTCAGATTTGATGGAGAAATTAAAACCTTTACAGACAAGCAAAAGCTGAGAGAGTTCCGCACCACCAAAACAGCTTTACAACAAATGCTAAAGGAACTTCTCTAGGCAAGAAACACAAGAGAAGGAAAACACCTACAAGAACCCAAAACAATTAAGAAAATGGGAATAGGAACAGACATATCGATAATTACCTTAAATGTAAATGGATTAAATGCTCCCACCAAAAGACACAGACTGGCTGAATGGATACAAAAACAAGACCCATATATATGCTGTCTACAAGAGACCCACTTCAGACCTAGGGACACATACAGACTGAAAGTGAGGGGATGGAAAAAGATATTCCATGCAAATGGAAATCAGAAGAAAGCTGGAGTAGCAATTCTCATATCAGACAAAATAGACTTTAAAGTAAAAACTATAACAAGAGACAAAGAAGGACACTATATAATGATCAAGGGATCGATCCATGAAGAAGATATAACAATTGTAAATATTTATGCACCCAACATAGGAGCACCTCAATACATAAGGCAAATACTAACAGCCATAAAAGGGGAAATCGACAGTAACACAATCATAGTAGGGGACTTTAACACCCCACTTTCACCAATGGACAGATCATCCAAAATGAAAATAAATAAGGAAACACAAGCTTTAAATGATACATTACACAAGATGGACTTAATTGATATTTATAGGACATTCCATCCAAAAACAACAGAATACACATTCTTCTCAAGTGCTCATGGAACACT
>NC_041222.1:71778390-71782542 GCF_002837175.3 Physeter macrocephalus
AGCCTTGGTAAATTTAAGAAAATTGAAATCATATCAAATATCTTTTCCAACTACAATGCTATGAGACTAGATATCAATTACAGGAAAAGATCTGTAAAAAATACAAACACATGGAGGCGAAACAATACACCACTTAATAATGAAGTGATCACTTAAGAAATCAAAGAGGAAATAAAAAAATACCTTGAAACAAATGACAGTGGAGACACAATGACCCAAAACCTATGGGATGCATCAAAAGCAGTTCTAAGAGGGAAGTTTATAGCAATACAATTCTACCTTAAGAAACAGGATACATCTCATATCAACAAGCTAACATTGTACCTAAAGCAGTTAGAGAAAGGAGAAAAAAAATACCACAAAGTTAGCAGAAGGAAAGAAATCATACAGATCAGATCAGAAATAAATGAAAAAGAAATGAAGGGAACAATAGCAGAGATCAATAAAACTAAAAGCTGGTTCTTTGAGAAGACATACAAAATTGATAAACCATTACCCAGACTCATCAAGAAAAAGGGAGAAGACTCAAATCAATAGAATTAGAAATGAAAAAGGAGAAGTAACAACTGACACTGCAGAAATACAAAGGATCATGAGAGATTACTACAAGCAACCCTATGCCAAAAAAATGAACAACCTGGAAGAAATGGACAAATTCTTAGAAAAGCACAAACTGCAAAGATTGAACCAGGAAGTAATAGAAAATATGAACAGACCAATCACAAGCACTGAAATTGAAACTGTGATTAAAAATCTTCCAACAAACAAAAGTACAGGACCAGATGGCTTCACAGGCGAATTCTATCAAACATTTAGAGAAGAGGAGAAAGCTTTCAACAAAATTCAACACCCATTTATGATAAAAACCCTGCAGAAAGTAGGCATAGAGGGAACTTTCCTCAACATAATAAAGGCTATATATCACAAAACCACAGCCAGCATCGTCCTCAATGGTGAAAAACTGAAACTATTTCCACGAAGATGAGGAACAAGACAAGGTTGCCCACTCTCACCACTTTTATTCAACATAGTTTTGGAAGTTTTAGCCACAGCAATCAGAGAAGAAAAAGAAATAAAAGGAATCCAAAGCAGAAAAGAAGAAGTAAATCTGTCACTGTTTGCAGATGCCATGATACTATACATAGAGAATCCTAAAGATGCTACCATTAATCTTCTAGAGCTAATCAATGAATTTGTAAAGTAGCAAATAGATGGAGATATATACCATGTTCTTGGATTGGAAGAATCAACATTGTAAAAATGACTCTACTACCCAAAGCAATATACAGATTCAGTGCAATTCTTATCAAACTACCACTGGCATTTTTCACAGAACTGGAACAAAAAATTTCACAATTTGTATGAAAACACAAAAGAGCCCGAATAGCCAAAGCATTCTTGAGAACGAAAAATGGAGCTGGAGGAATCAGGCTCCCTGACTTCAGACTATACTACAAGGCTACAGTAATCAAGACAGTATGGTACTGGCACAAAAACAGAAATATTGATCAATGGAACAGGATAGAAAGCCCAGAGATAAACCCACACATGTATGGTCACCTTATCTTTGATAACAGATGCAAGAATATACAGTGGAGGAAAGATAGCCTCTTCAGTAAGTGGTGCTGGGAAAACTGGACAGGTACATGTAAAACTAGAGAAATGGAAATAAAAACAAAAATATACAAATGGGACCTAATAAAACGTAAAAGCTTTTGCACAGCAAAGGGAACCATAAACATGACCAAAAGACAACCCTCAGATTGGGAGAAAATATTTGCAAATGAAGCACCTGACAAAGGATTAATCTCCAAAATTTACAAGCAGCTCATGCAGCTCAATAACAAAAAAACAAACAACCCCAACCAAAAATGGGCAGAAGACCTAAATAGACATTTCTCCAAAGATGATATACAGATTGCCAACAAACACATGAAAGAATGCTCAACAAACGAAACGAAATTGAGTTATTTATGGTGAGGTGGATGTACCTAGAGTCTATCATACAGAATGACGTAAGTCAAAAAGAGAAAAACAAGTACCGTATGCTAACACATATATATGGAATCTAAGAAAAAAAAAAAAGGTCATGAAGAACCTAGGGGTAAGACGGGAATAAAGACCTACTAGAGCATGGACTGGAGGATATGGGGAGGGGGAAGGGTAAGCTGTGACAAAGTGAGAGTGTGGCATGGGCATATATACACTACCAAACGTAAAGTAGGTAGCTAGTGGGAAGCAGCCATATAGCATAGGGGGATCAGCTAGGTGGTTTGTGACCACCTAGAGGGGTGGGATAGGGAGGGTGGGAGAGAGGGAGATGCAAGAGGGAAGAGATATGGGAACATATGTATATGTATACCTGATTCACTTTGTTATAAAGCAGAAACTAACACACCATTGTAAAGCAATTATACTCCAATAAGGATGTTAAAAGAAAAAATCATGGTAAAAAAAAATCCTGTTTAGTGCTTCTGGAAAAAAAAAAAGGTCAAGCAGTTCAGCTCTAAATAGTTTCTGTTTTCTTTTGTGGCACATGTTTCAAAAAAGTTTATGTTTTATGCCAAGGCTTATCATATAGAAATGGAACAATTTAATGCTTTATTTTTTAAAGTATATGTGCAAACACTTTAATTTCCTGATGGATTCATGTATACAGAATATTTCTAGTCTAATATTACTATTGATCTATGTCAAAGGAATGTATTGGGTTGGCCAAAAAGTTCGTTCGGGTTTCTCCATAAGATGTTATGGAACAAACTTTTTTGGCCAACCCAATAGCTTAATTTATATTATTGTCTGTATGAAGCAGGATCCATGAGAGAAATATTGTGGGAACAGGTTTCCAAAGCATTTTTCCTGATATTTTGACACTGTTTTGGATTATTTGCATTAATATTACACTTCATTAACATAGACAATCAAGAGTTGGCAGTATTGATTGGTATTGATGCCAGGAAAGCAGAGAGGTGGCCTAAATTTACATGAATAAAAATGGGTTTATGACAAACCCTTTGGCATAGGAGTAAATGTGAAACTCATTTCAAAGCAAACACATCAGTGAATGCTTGATTTATGCAAAGCTCTGTGTAAATGAAGGCTGCATATTTTTTATCATTTCATTTGAAAAATAAAACCACTGATTTTAGTAATCATTGGTTTATGTCTAGATTTTCATGAGAGGGAAGAATACTTGCAAAAATTATACCATACACTACAGCAAGTTTGGGATCAAGATTATTAATTAGAATTAATTGATTTCTGATCTGACAGATCTGTGAGTATGATTTTGCAACAAGATCCATTTCCTTATTGCTATAAAATGGTTAACATAATAAAAATGGGAAAGATACAATTTATTCTAATTCAAAGGACCAGGCTTAATATATTCCATTCCATTCTATGGTATGGAAAAATACTACCGGGAACTAGATGTGTCATAGCCTAAAATTAAGAAAAATATAACAAAACCCAGTATTTCTAAAATCAAATTAGAAGATGATTTAGATTAAATTTTCAAAGCAGACCTAATCAATTATAGACAATAAACATTTAATCTGTCAAGGGATCAAGGATATGAGCCTGTGGTGGGTGAGCCACACGTGATAAAGTTTCATTTGCCAGGAAGGGGAATTATCAAATTCCCATCTTAGTATTCTTTGATCATGTACTCTGGAAATGAATCTAGGGATTCTTTTAATCCCAGTTCCATGGATGGTTACTGACTTTTAGATTGTAAGTGAACACTAATTAAATAAGATTATTCCTTGTGGTAAAACAATAACTTGAGGGGAAAAAATACTTGAAACGCTTCATTGAGGATCGGAAAGGGGTATTATACTTTGCATTATTTTGTACTCATGCTTCACAAATCCCTAAGTGAAGAACTAATAAAGGTGCATATGCATTTTCTTGGTTTCCCATGTATTATTAGTTGGCTGACTGGTGTATATTATTTGTGTTTTTTAATAACAGTTTCTTTTAGAGAACATCTGTGTAGGCATTTTTTTTTTTTTTTTTTTTTTTTTTTTTTTTTTCAGTACACAGGCCTCTCACTGTCGTGGCCTCTCCCGTTGCGGAGCACAGGCTCCGGACACGCAGGCTCAGCGGCCATGGCTCACGGGCCTAGCTGCTCCGCGGCATGTGGGATCT
>NC_041222.1:71782634-71804958 GCF_002837175.3 Physeter macrocephalus
GGCACGAACCCGTGTTCCCTGCATCGGCAGGCGGACTCTCAACCACTGCGCCACCAGGTAAGCCCTGTGTAGGCATTTTGTTGTTCTTCATTGTTGCATGAGACATTGCCTAAGTGAATGAATGAATGAATGAACAAATTATTCTTTACACTGTAAGTTTGCATTTTGTATTGTAGTATTGAAAACAGTGAAACGATGTGATTTTCAAGGACTGGATCACAAGGTGATTACTGTGGCTATGCAACTTTCAGTGTAACAAGACCACACTGGATGGTAGATAGATTATTCTGTACAAGCAGTGCTGTTGCATATAGAAAAGAGAAGAGATACCAAGGAAATAAAGCAATGGATAGACATTATATCTCCACATTTTATTCCTGTTTTTCTCTATTAGAAGTTCTCAACAGCTGTGTGGTCATAGATGTTAAACAATTTAGGAAAGTAAATATAAGCAGTAGAGTTCCATCCTACTACTAATAAAGTACATCTAAATATCACTTAATTTTCAGTGATTTAATTTGTCTTATGTACTTGAGAATCTAGGAGAGCACCAAATACATAGTGTGTTCAAACTTCCTGTCTAAAAGAAAAACAATCAAAAGTAATTCCTTAGTATTTATGTCATCTTGTATAAATTACTTAAACTCACACAATTTAATTCATAAATTGAGCATAATAATGGTTCCAAATCCACAGAGTTGTCATCAAGATGGTATGGACAAATACATGCAAAGTGCTTGGAAATGTGGCTGTCATATAGTAAGCATTTAATAAAATTTAGCTATTATCATTATTATCACCATAATTATTTTTATTTTGCCATAATTTAGTCATTATCTTTGCCACATGGGATTGGAAACAAAAAACCAGCATACTATCTAAAGACAGCCAAAGACAGATTAGGGAAATAATATCTTTGTTTTACTAAGGTGTCTAGCAAAGTAAAGCTCCCCAAATATATGGTGATACTCTAACCAGCCTCAGTGTCCCAAGGGTTTTAAGTGTAAAATTCACATAGGGAATGCAGCAAAGTTAGAGCAAATTATAGGGACAGGAAGAAAAGCAGACCTTGAGAGAAGCTGAAGCATACATCAAAGAAGTCAAGAGAGTAAAAAGGAATTGATACCTATTTCAGAGGAGATGAGAGATGAGAGAAACTAAAGATATTGTTAGGCCATCACATCTATTATTTAATCCCTAATATAAATAAGTTATATTTCACATCTCGGTTAAGCCACAGAATTTTCACATCCTCACAATTAATCCTCATTCCCTGAACAAAAGAAGTTCCTGTTTCCTAAAACACTAAAGAGTCCAACTAACATATATTATTTCATCTGTTCCCACAGTGATCAAGATATACGCCAGTGCTAGGGATGGAAGAGTGTAGCAACATTTCCATGCATTTGATAGGCCACGTATTGGTAACTCCTTGAAAGTCCAAAATTTTCTTTTACCTCACAAAAGCAAGACCATTACATGTTAGCATTCTCTACACCAATGAGTCATGTATAAAATTATGCACATATTCTTGAGAAAGTACAAACTATGGTTGTGTTTCTTTTCAATAAATAGGCATAAAATATTTCAATCCAAATTGGTTTGGTGACCTCTGAGACTGCTTTTTCCTTTTAAAAGGGATAAAGAAATATTCTGGAATAATTCTCTTCCAGTCTAGAGATGGAACAGGACAGACATGGCCTGGAGATTCTGGGAGCACTACAGAACACAGAACTTCCCTCAGGCCATCCTAGTCAGAGTTTACCTGCTAGAGATGCTCTGTAACCAGATAGGTTTATGATAAAACAGAGAGAACAATATTGGCCTGTGTACACATCTAAACCTGAGGTGTGGTGAAAAGACACCATATTGGAATATATAAGCCTGGCTATATTACTATTTCTACATCTCTGAGAAAGTAATTTAATTTTCCTGCTACTCAATTTCCTCACCTCTAATGAGATGTGGTTATAAAAGATTGTCTACAGTAAACTCTTCAATCTTCAAATCCATAAATTAATTTGTCAAGCCCCTGACATATCAGAATAATGCAGACGATGTTACTACACTAAACATAATTTTATATCGGGGAATTGTTTAACCCAAACAAGCAATCATGCTCTAAATTTGGTGACTTTAAAAACACACATGCACTCAGCTGAGATGCTGAGAGGTGAGTTGTACTTTTAACCATTGTTTGAAATGGACACAGTTTTGTCAATACTGAATATGTTCAGTATTATATTAATAAATTATTCAAATATGTAACTATTCCCATGTTTCATTAATGCTTGAAAAAAAATTGGGGAATTTTATGTCAACGAATTAGGTTTCAGTGTTTGTCTCCTTGTTTGTCTTTTTCCACTGAATATTAAACTGGAAAAAAATGTTTCTAGGTAAAATGAATAGTCCAGAGTTTATTTTGTGTGATTTGGATTGCTACGACATTTTAAGCCATGTACAATATAGTACGATTTTCCAATGGTAATAAAAGACTTGGGTTTACATCCCAACTCTAATTTTAGTATTTTTTTCCCCACCTGATTGCAGGCTCTTTTTCTTACTAATCACATTTTCTTATGATGGCAAAATGCACCAGGGAAGGGATGCTGACACTGAAATAGACAGCAAGGAGTTAGGTCAGCAAAGTCAAGGGAAGTGCAACACTTTCAACACTCCTTCTCTTCCTTTCTCAGCTGTTATAAACCCTCCTTATTTCATGAGATTCCCCCTTGAGGGGAAATCTGGAGGTAATCACCTCCTCCCTTTTTAGCGATCCTCTGGAACCATGATTATGCTTTAACTGTCGTAACTACAAAAACCACATCTTATGGGAATTATATTTGTGAATTTTCTCCACACTAGAGTGTAAACGCTTTGAAGACAAAAAATGGATCTTATTCTCTCTGCATATCCCAGCACAATTCCTTCAAATAAGAACACAATGAATACTTGTTGAATTATATGAACCTGGAATCCTGAGGCTTAATTTCCTCTGCTGATCAACTCTTTCTCAGAGTATCTGACTCAGTTTATAATGGAGTGTATTTAAAGGTTTGTTGAGTGAGCCAAATTCTGAATGGCTCATTGCTTGTTTGTGACTTTTGATTCAATTCATGGGATGGTCTATTTAGTAATTATCCTGTCATTTTTCTATTTCTCTGTAGATTTTTTCAAGTCTTGGTATCAAGACTATGCCAGTCTCATAAAATGAGCTGGCAAATATTCCTCTTTGTTTGTTCTTTCTGAATTTGTGTGAGATTAATAATATTTCTATCTTAGTAATTTGTGCAAACTCACTTGTGAAGTATCTAAGATTGGAGTTCTTTCTGTTGGATTCAGTTTTCTTAAGAGGTATTAGATTATTTAGATTTTTCTACTTCCTCCTGAGTTAATTTTGGAAATTGTGTTTTTTATGGATTTTATCCATTTTATGCAAATTGCCAATAATGCCATAAGCTTGCTCATTATATCCTTTACTGCCTTTTATTTTAATTTTAATCAGTTATAGTGATGATTACTTTCCATATAATAAATTTCATCCATTTTAAATATACAGTGTAAAGCAATTTTGACCAAGGGTAATTCATATGAGAAATAGTTTAGAAACATTGAAAATCCACTGTTGGGGTCTTTTCAAATATATACCGTCATGTAGCCACAACCACAATCAAGATAGAGATTATTTCCACTGCCCCAAATAGTGCCCTCATGCCTTTTTGTAGGCTTTTCCCTTGGCCCACCTCCTTGCTTCATGAAACCACTAATCTGCTTTCTTTTACAATAGTTTTGCCTTTTCTAGAATTTCAAAAAACTGGGACCACATTCATTTGACCCTTGAACAACATGGAATGGAATTGTACAGGTCCATTTATATACAGATTTTATTCCAATAAATATATACTACAGTACCACGAAATCTGCAGTTGGTTGAATTCGCGAATGCAGAACTGCAGATACAAAGGGCAAATGTAAAGCTGTACATGGATTTTCAACTATGTAGAGGGTCAGCGGGTCAACATCCCTAACCCTCTGCATTGTTCAAAGGTCAAGTGTAGTATGTAATCTTTTGTGTCTGCCTCCTTTCACTTTTAAAATATTTTTGACACTTCCATGATGATGTATGTATCAATAAGTTGTTTTTATGTGGTGACACACAGTATGTGTCTTTCTCTGTCTGACTTACTTCACTTAGCATAATACCCTCCAGGTCCATCCATGTGTTGCAAATGGCAAAATTTCATTTTTTATGGCTGAGTAATATTCCATATATATCTCACATCTTCTTTATTCATTCATCTGTTGATGTACACTTAGGTTGCTCTCATATCTTGGCTATTATAGATAATGTTGCTATGAAAATGTGGGTGCATGTATGTTTTGAATTAGTGTTTTTGCTTTCTTTGGGTATATACCCAGGAGTGGAATTGCTGGATCATATGGTAGCTCTATTTTTAGTTTTTTGAGGAACCTCCATACTGTTTTCCATAATAAATACACCGATTTACAATCCCACCAATAGTGTACCAGGGTTCCCTTTTCTCCATATTCTTGCTGCTATTTGTTTTTGTAGACATTTTGATGATAGACATTTTGACAGGTGTGAGGCAATATCTCATTATTGTTTTATTTGCATTTCTCTGATGATTGGCAATGTTGAGCAAGTTTTCATATACCTGTTGGCCATCGGTATATCTTCTTTGGAAAAATGTCTATTCAGATCTTCTGCCCTTGTAATTGGGTTCTTTTGTTTTTTGATATTGAGTTGTATGAATTGTTTATATATTTTGTATATTAACCCCTTATCAGTCATATTATTTACAAATATTTTCTCCCATTAAATTGTCTTTTTGTTTTATCGATGTTTTCCTTTGCTGTGCAAAAGCTTTTAAATTTAAAGTTAAAGAAATAAAAGCAAAAATAAACAAATGATACGTAGAAACCTTCTTCTCTTGAAGTTCTTACAGATCTCAGTTACTCTTGTCAAAATATCCTTGTAACATCTTTGATCCCTTGCTTTCTCAGCAATCTCATATCTAATCTCTCAGAAAATTCTTTTGGCTCTAACTTTAAAATATATAGAATCCAAGGACTTCTCAATAACACTGTCACAACTGAGCTGATCTAATCATTATCATTCTTGTCTGGATTATTATGATAATCTTCTAACTCATCTCCTTAATTCTGTTCTTGTCTTTATCAGTCCATTTATACCATAGCAGCAAAATTATCCTTTCAAACCATGAGTCATATTATGCCACTGCTCTTTTTTCAAGATTCACACAACGTGGTCCCTTGTTACCTCTTTGAATTAACCTATTATTTATTTCTTCACTTTCTCAGTTACATTTTAGTGACTTCCAAGTCATTTCCCCAATGCATTGCAACATAACTGTCTTTGAACTGACTCTTCACTTTGGCTGGAATTTCTACCATGTATCTTCATTGTTCACTCACTCTTGTTCATTTCTATCTCACCACAGATTTTTCAGTGAGCTCTCCCTAAACAACCTATTTAAAAAATGAACTCCCCTTTGCAAATACACACTCTTCACTTCCCTACTTCATTTTTCTTCCTATAGCACTTATTATTCCCTCACCTACCCAGTACAAGTACACAGTGTGTCCACACACACACACACACACACACACAGAGTTTGTATTCACTTTCTAAAATACAATCTCCATTATAGCAGGATATGTGTGATCATCCACTTGTTCACTGCTCTATCTCAAATGCCTGGCAAAATGGTAGGCTCTCGATAAACATGTCTTGAATAACTGAATACATTAATGCATCTAAATTATACTATCACAGTTACTGTTGTCACTAATATAATAAGATCTCAGTTTCTCTCCGGCTTCATTTCCAATGAAGTAGATATTTTAAATTCAGAGACATAAAACGTATCTCTGATTTTCTGTGAACCATTAAGTCTTTCAAATAATGCAGAGACTGAAACTATCTCATAAAACCTACTGAGGCAATTTATTTCTCTAAAATTACAGAGGATAAGTGAATAAAATCATAACATTGAAAACATTCCACCAAAATAAGTACACAAAAAACCTAGGTCAAAAAATGTACCAATATCAGACTGTATCTACTGCTGAAAACTAACACATTTCAGAGTTGAAATATTGAAATTAAGTCACTAAACGTATCCTCATAATGGTTGTTTGACCAACTCAATCTATGTATAACACTATATACTAAGTTGTTTCCACATATTTTAAGAGCCACATCTGATAATATGAAAGTAGTTACTGAGTGAGATTGTACTAGTTTCACTTAATCACAGCCAAATAGCTAAACTATAACTAAAATAAGTTTTCCATTAATAATCAGTACAAAAAATATAGTTTTCCAAGCAGAAAATATTAGAAAAAAATTTTAACTGAACAGCAGGAGGGATCTGGAATTTGAATTTGGAAAACATGAAGGGGATATGTTCAGAATGGAAGAAAGTTGCAAACACTTAATTGTTTATTTTATATGTGTTTGATTAAAATTTAATATAAATAAACATGTAATAAAAATATTTAGTACTCTCTTTTTTTCTTAAACTGAGTTCAGGTCATTTAAAAGAGCTCATGAACCAAAATAAAAATAATTGTATATTAAAATTATTGTAAGAAAGAAAACAAGAATAAGATTTTAAAAAATACATAGAAACATCTGACAGGTACGCTAATTAAATAGATGGAAAAGAGAATTCTTGCTGTGAACCTACTGTTTAGATACTTTTTTATTTATGAAAAATGAACAATTCAGTAGCTTAATACTTTTGTCAAATTAAATTGTTTGCAGAAATGTAATAGGTGAATCACAAATACATAAGACTGCTATGGATTTAACAAGAGAATGAATCTAAAGCCTATCACCTTCTTGCCTATGGGCTTCATAGAATGTACTTTTAAAAATCACGCTTTTAACCTATATAGTAAGATAAGGAGAACACAGTACATGTATAACTATTGAAAAATAGGGACAGAATGAATTATATGTGCTTAATATGATTTTCTAGTTGAAAGATAAAATTTATTTAAAAACACCATAGAAGTTCACAAGTTGGCTAATTAAGCAATCTTAGAAATTTTATTCTCTGGATTTTCCTATACACAAATCCACACACATGAAATATATTCTATATGGTTAAACATAAACATGTGAAAAATAAGATAAGAAACATATAAAAACATACAGATAATTTTCGTGGAATAAACTTTCATCAAATACTTTCTATTTCTTAATAACCTAAAAAAACCCACAGAAAAACCCGTAAACAATGTATTTTAAACAACTGGAATATGGGTGGCCATATGAAGAAACAGAAATTCTGGAATGGCAAGTTTCTGTCCTCTTCCTGTATAACCACAAAGCAGTTCTTAAAAAAGAAAGACAATCAAATTGAGATTTTACACTGATATACTTTAATTAGGAGCTATATTGCTTACAGTCTGAGGAAGAGAAAAAACAACAACAACAAAGCCTGAGCTAAAGCAAGAGATCTGGTACCAAGTTAACCATTTTTTAGAGTTTTCTGGAATTGCTGATTTGGCAATACTGCCCAGGAACACAGTAGAAGTGGTTAAAAATTCAATATCGGATACAGAAAAAAGACAAGAGATATCATAATAAACTCATATAATATAAACAAACATATTAAGGCATTTAAGGGAAAAATTAAAATATATGAAGGGTAAAGGCCATAAAAGTAATTTCCAAAGTAAAATATCCAATATATGAAACTAAAATCAAAAATTGTTGGGGAGATTTAAAGAAAAGAAATTTCACTGAAATAAAAGAAATAGTGTATCTCCATATTGAAAGCTCAAGCCTTAAAATAGGAAATTTGAACTCAGCACACATCTGAATAAAGAAAGATTTTTCAGTCATCAAGCTTGTCTAACAGCCTACCTCAGACTTGAGCATTATTCAAAGGCTCAACACAATTAAACCATGTTGATAAATTCTGGAGGATGAAAGTATGACCTATAAGTATTGTAACAAGCCTGGAGAAGATTGTTATAATGGGGATATCCTTTCAAACTTGAATGTACTCATGGAACATTCTTATCTAATGTACTTAGTGATAAAATTAAGCCTATAAGTAAATTTTTTAAAAGAAAAGAATAAAGAAGTGTTGGCTAAATATCAAATAATAAAAAATTAACTAAATTGTCAGAGATTATGGCTACAAATGAAATTGAATTCTACACACCATGATAAACAGAAGGAAGAGAGAAAAATATGAGAAAATATGAAATAATAATTTAATTTTTCATTTTGGAAGCCAAGTGATAGTATCTAACACTGAAATGTGTTTTTAAAAATAACGTTCAAATATACTTCCAACCCTAACAATCTTAAAGAAATGATTGAAAAAGCTATTGGATCCTCACTGTCAATCAGGACAAGTGCAATATGGCATATCCAAATAATCTAATACTAGGAAGTCACTAAAAATATGAGGTAGATCTGTATAAACTAGAGTGGAAAAAGGTATCCAGTATCATTCAATAAAATAATAATAAAAATACAAGTTTCAGATGTGTAGATACAGAATCACACATACATGTATATGCATCTCTATATATGCACACACATATATAAAAATCATTTTTAAATAAATCAAATGTCTTATTGTTTATGTATGCATTTAAATATTTGAATAGTAAGAAAAGAAATCAGAATGATGTCAACTGCTAATAGAAATTATTTCTGATGATGAGTAAGTGAAAGATAGGGAGGTGAGCAAAACTGGATTGGGAAAATGGAATATTTTTACTTCTAATTTAAATAATTATATATTACTTAAATTGGAGAAAACAGAACAGCATTTATTTTTAAATTTATTATTGATAATGGTGAATGAGATTTGGCACTAATCCGCAATGAACTCATACTAATAAAGCAGAAAGATATGTAAACATACAGTTTCATTAAAATCTTTCATCCTGCAAATATTTTTCAATAAATATAACCTACCAGGAACTCTAAAACAGAGTGGATATTTGTATGTTTGACTGATTCACTCTGCTGTACAGCAAGAAACTAAAACAACATTGTAAAGCAACTGTACTCAAATAAAAATTAATTTTAAAAAAAAACCACTTATTACCCTCCAGCTTCCATGTACTTTGTTGCAGATACAGGGATGAAGACATGAGACAAAAAATCCTCTTTTCACATCATAGTCAACACAGCAGAGGTATGCTCAAAGGTTGCTGGAGCTCAGAGAAGACTCCCATTAGGGGAACAGTCACAGGTTTCCAGAGAAATGTAAGGTAAAAAGAGTTTAAAAGAGTGTTTTTTATATGCATGCAGGGGAAGGGCTTTTCTGGAAAAGAGGAAAGACATGAAAAATCATTAAAACATGCGGGGGTATATTTGGGGACTATCAAATAATTGAGTATGGTCTTTTGTAGGTTAGGTACGGAAATTAAGGAGCAGGAGGTCAATTGTGAAAGAACTTAAGCCAGGGAAAATTTTTGTTCTTTTTTTTTCTCTCAGGAAGAATGAAGAATGGTGTTTTAAAAAGATTGTTCCAAAGATGATATGGAGAATGAAATAGAGGTGGAATAGAGGACAGAGGATTCTAATTTAGAGAAAGAAGTCAGTACAAAATACAATGGACAGCGACATTTGTGATGGCATCATAAATTAAGGCAATAACAGTGGGACTAAAAGGAAGGGAGAGATTCAATAGATATTAGAAAGCAAATCAGTAGGACTAACTCATGTAAGTAGGGAATGGGTATGGGGGATGCATGTGATTTATTTTCTTGGTAAAAATAATTATTTAATAAACACAATAACACTTATTTCTAGATTAAAATGGGTTTTGCTCAATTCTTTATCTTGCATTTCTTACAAAAAGCCAGTTTACAAACTCATTCAAGAATTCCTAAGGATTCAGATTAACCCAATCACCTACTAAATGCACTGATAAATCAACAACTCTCTTTTAGGATGGACACAGAGTTACTACTGTCTATGTTGCCCATTCACTAGACTACACAGAAGAAAAAAAAATGTATATATAGATATGAGCATCCAAAGATGTGGCCTCCAAAAAAAAAAATCTGAAACACACATCTTGCTCATAAAACATGTAAAGGAAGGTAAATATAGTTATCTTGAAAGTGAAATTTCTTGCTTCAAAATTAGTTTATTTCAAACAAAATTTCTCAACCAACTGCAAAATTCAAGTGAGTGATGGCAGTCAATTCAGTAGAAAGCATGTAATTCTAAACCTTATGTACTTATGATCATTATTTATAATAAATGTGTGTTTATATTCATTCACATCCTTAGATAGCTTAAAGATTCAAAAATATTGCTAAATTTTAAGACACAAACTATTAGTGTTATTAATTTAATTTATCCTAGTGTGATTTTACAGAGATTTGTGTTTGTTCTAAAGTATAACCTTCAAGATTTAAGTAGGAAAGAATATTATAGGGACTTCCTTGGTGGTCCAGTGGTTAAGAATCCACCTGCCAACGCAGGGGACAGGTGGTCCAGGAAGATCCCACAGGATGCGGGGCAACTAAGCCCGTGCGCCACAACTACTGAAGCCCGCGCACTCTAGAGTCTGTGCTCTTCAATAAGAGAAGCCACCACAATGAGAAGCCTGTGCACCTCATCAAAGAGTAGCCCGGCTCGCCGCAACTAGAGAAAGCCCACGTGCAGCAACGAAGACACAGCACAGCCAAAAAAAAAAGAGAATATTATAGTTCACAATGATGTTCATTTATAGTTTTTTTTATAATAAGAAAGGGCTCGGGACATATGAGTCAATACGTTCAAAGTTCAACTGTTCACTGGAGAATTACTTTCTTGGGAAATAAATTAGTAAATGAACTTAAATGCAAATTTTAATTAAAACAAATTATCTATCTATATCTATATAAAAATAGATTTTGTGAGTCATTGCACAAAGCTAATTTAATCTTTAAGATAATTAAGTCTTTAATATACAATTCATTCCCTAGGTTTAATTTGTACATGTGTACAATTTGTGCATGTTTTTGTGCTTTTGTTTCAAGTTAACAATTCTTTCTTTGACAGCCAGTGTTAAACAGCAGAAATAAGACACATGGGAGCAAATCTATTAGCAAGTCATAACTGGACAGAAATTATTTCCCTTTAATTATACCTGAACTCATGACAAGCTTTCTTTCAATATTACTCATCTAATATTTTTACAATTAAAAATTTTTTAAATTACTGTGAAAGAGAAAAATATCTGCATTCATTACTATTTTGTAATTTGATATTAGCAATTAAATTTTCTTCATTTAGCAGGTGAATCCAGGAAACAGTTCATCTAACATAGTTTCAACTAACTAAACCAGGATATCTCAATTTATCACCTGTAAGATATTTTCCACTTCTGAAGAGAGTTCATTTCAAGACAAGTCCAAACATCAAACAAAATGTGGACAACTTTAAATAAGATTTAGTTTGCAATATTTCATTTAGAAACATGGCTTTACAAATTGTGAATTATTTGTAGTAAAACAGTAAGGAAAGACAGGATAAAAAATCACTAGGATTCTTTAAGGAACAAATACTAGATTAAAAAAAAAAAAGACTACCTACATAGCTAGAGTGTATTTTCCTGACTTTAGTACTTGCTCATTTACAGCCATCTCAACAGGTATCAGTAAGTCAATTTCAAAATAAAAAATGCACCTATTTTAAAGGATTCAAACTAGGAAAGGGAAATGAACCCAAATTGTTTGAGCTACTTAAATCATTTTTACCAGGCTATCTACCTAAAGGAGGTTAATTTATTTTGAACAGATATGGGTATTGACTGAGACATGGATCCCTAGGTATTTAACAGATAAATGAAGCAGATTAAAATGAAACCTATCCAATGTGAAAACACTGAACGTAGACATTTGTATTTAGGATTTTTTGTCTTAGGACAGTAGATTATTTACAGTAAAGCAGTATTTAAGACTAACTTTCACTGGATGTATTAAGAATATAGCAATTGCTGACATTAAAAAAAAAACGTAATGGTTAGATACTTTCTAATCTGAATGTAGGTCTTTTCTACGTGACAAAAAATGCAAACTTCTCTCTCCATGTGATTGAAGTGTTTTTTCAAATTTTATTACTAGGGAAGAAAGAGGATGATTGTTAACAATTTGGACTCCTGATTCGAAGGCCCTGAATAATCCTAGGCAAATTGCACACTGCGTCTAAGCATCAACTATTTCAACTATAAAATGGTGGTTTGATGATTAATTTTAATGACAGTGACCAACTCAAAGTGGAGTAAAGATTTAATAATACTTCTAAAACACTTAGCATAGTGATGGACATAAAGTAAATACTTAATTAAAAAAAGATAGCTCTTGGTTTTACTGATGGTTATATTCTTTATGTAGCTCCTCATTAAGCCAAAAATATGTCAACATTTTCCATTAACCATGTTATTGATTAAAGTCTCTTGTTTTTGTTAAAAATGAATAAAGATTAATAAGTAATCTGTAAGGGTAAACAGATATCTATTAACAATTCATATTATAGCAGCACAATCATATTTCTTCAACAGCTTTGCAAATTCTTACCATGCCCGCCTTCATTAATCATGGGAGTCTTCATTCATTCACTCATTCAACAACCAGCCTACTGTCTCTTCTGTTGCAGAGCTTATAGTATGACTCTGAAACTAGCAGCCCCTCAATTACAGTGTTTTGTCTTTGAATTCAAGGTGCCTAGCAAACTGCTGGCCTCCAAATGCACAGGGTAGAAAGAGAGATATGGTAAAAATAGGTGCTCAAGTAATGAAAGGGCTTATGTTTTAACTAGAATGGAATTGCTCTTGGAAACCTTGGGATCACTGATAGAAAGATCTGGAAGTCTAAACCTGGTGACTTCTATATCGTAAGTAAAATTGCAAGGCTAGAATTAGCTGAAAGTAAAGGTGACTATGAGACTTAGATATAAAAAAAATGCAAAACAATCTTCTTTGAAACTGGGAGAGTCACATTACTATTAGTAGGATGGGCAGACACTTTTGTGTGCCCATTTGATTTCATGTACATTTGTGACTCTGACTCTCGTTATCAATTTTTGGAGTGGTGGAATTTTCCACATCAGTGCTCCAGTGCATGGTTAAAGACACGGAGAAAACAGATATGTGTTGCTAAATTAGGAAAATGTAAGAATAAAGGGAAGAGAGCTATGGGCTTTTGGAAAAGAGTGCTTATTATAATTATGGACTACTGACTATGTACTGGATAAACAGGAAGAAGGATGGCAATGGGAAATTTACTTATGGATAGAAATTTACTTATAGATTGGCAGGGTCAATGACAAGTGATTCTAAGGGTGAACTGTAGTATATAATGTTTTAATTTAAAAATTTAGAAGTAATGAATTTTCTACTCATCCAGGGAAAAAAAGCAAAATAATATACACATCAATTTGTTCAAAAATCAACAGTTAAATTGGGAATGGTATGAGTGCTTCGATGAGATTAATGATTTAAGTTATAGATTTGAGTGTTTATTGGTGTTTCATCAGAAATTAGCTGTTATATAATGATTCTCTCACCCATGGGGGAATTTCTTACAAAAAAAATATCTAACCAAGTCTATAAGTCTGGTACTGTCCCTACTTAATGTATGATAGTTATGCACACTGATTTGGAACTATCACCAATTATATTGTCCTGTTATATCAAAATTCAGTATATGGGACCAATGAAACACCTGGCTACTTCCATGAATATAAACTCTCTGTTTGAAATAGTTACATGATTAAAAAAAAATAGATTTTGAACATGAACATACATCCTGAGAAGTCAGAGTGATTACTGTTCATGTTTAATTTTAAACTATTTTAAAATATTGCCTATGTATTAAGTACAAGAGAAGATAAATAGGGATGAATCTGTAGCTTATCAGGAAACTCCTGCTTTCACAGAGAAAACATCTAAAACTGTGAAGAGAAAATATTAAAATAATGAAAGACTAAACGTCATATAAGGAATACTGAAGAAATACAGGTAATCCTTATAGTAAAAGTAAGTGAAAGAGTTTATAATTTCTACTGAACTGCACATAGGAAAAGTAACTATTTGATGTTCAGTTTTACTAACACATTATAAGAAGAACGTTGGCCTATCATGACAAAATGACAACCTGCATTACAGCAGCATTTCACTGCAGCAATATAAATTTGTTTTCTTTGGAAGTGAAATCTTTCGGCAGAGAGCTGAAGGAAGAGAATATAGAAAGGCTCCAGAGACAAGAAAATAAATGGAGGAGATCTGATACCTCAGTGAAAGATTTTGCTTTAATGTTAATTTGATAAGGTAACATTTGATAACAATGAAAAGGTTATTGGCAAGGACACAAACTTTGCTTTTTATATTTATGAGTTATATTATGTTGTATGTTTATTTGAAAAAGGCCAAATGGGCACTTCCGTCTATTCCTTCTCTGAGACTGCTAAAATAAAAGTAAGCACTTTGTCTAGATAAGATTGGAAAAGATGAGAGAATTCCTGGAGACCTCACTTCCATCCCAGGGCCTATCACTTTATTCCATGCTGCCAAATGATAGAAGCCTTCCCAGGATAAACAAAGTATTTAATTTGAAAGAAAGCCCTCAAATGTCTAGAATCAATTCTACTCCAGTGAGATAGTACCTGTTTTTTCTTTTGTATTAAGAAAAAGACATTGAAAACTCATGGGAACAACTTTCTTCAGTTCTAGAGAAGCAGGCAACAAATGGAAAAACAACCCCCCGTGCAATACCTCACGCAAATCCTCCGATGAATGCACCTATACCTATTAAAAATGACACCACCCTTGGGGCTTCCCTGGTGGCACAGTGGTTAAGAATTTGCCTGCCAATGCAAAGGACACAGGTTCGAGCCCTGGTCCGGGAAGATCCCACATGCTGCGGATCAAATAAGCCTGTGTGCCACAACTACTGAGCCTGTGCTCTAGAGCCTGCAAGCCACAACTACTGAAGCTCACTTGCCTACAGCCCATGCTCCACAACAAGAGAAGCCACCGCAATGAGAACCCTGCGCAAGGCAACAAAGAGTAGCCCCGCTCGCCGCAACTAGAGAAAGCCTATGTGCAGCAACAAAGACCCAACTCAGCCATAAATAAATAAGTAAATAAATTTATTAAAATTTTTTTAAAAAAATGACACCACCCTGCCACCCAAAGCCAGGAGATCAGCCTGCATATGTGGATGGTGGGTGAAAACAGAGCGCTTTCTCTTTAAGAAAGAGGTAAAACTCAAGACGTGAAAGCAATCTAAGTGTCCATCAACATACGAATGGTTAAAGTAGATGTGATACATATATATGGCTGAATCACTTTGCTGTACACCAGAAACTAACAAAGCATTGTAAATCAACTATACTTCAATTAAAAAAAAAAAGAGGTAAAACAAACACCTGAGGCTGAGGGCTTTATTCCCACAGTAAGGTCCTAAAGACAGGATCTAGTGACTAGAGTTGTGATCCACTTCCCCATCCCCACCCCCAGTGTAATGTGCTAATCACATCTTCTGAAAGAACAGATTGAGAGATTAGTCCTTTCTTCGTGCTGTGTATAAGCTCCATCACTCACGCATTCCTTTATATGGATTGTTTCCTGGCCAGTTGTAGATGTGTATGCCTCTGAATGTTTCTGGTGGGAAAATGAGCAGCGGTTTGTGCCGAATCTGGTGTTCTTGGTTCATCTGGTGTTCTTGGTTCATCTGGTGATGGTAATACAAACAGAACCTACTCGGCACTGTTTCTAAAGACTCTCTCAAATCCACTGTTGTTTGATTTTACATTTTTCAATTTTTATCACTAGGTAAAATTCAGCATATGTTACATCATGTGCATTTGCCTAGATCATTCTTTCTTTATCCACACGTTTTTACAAAGCTTGAGATTTCTAGGCGGTAATATGATTTGTTTTATAAGGACAGGAGGCACCATTCTGGCTTTCGTAAGAAAATAGCTTTTGTTAGCATATTTACATATTTGTCAAGCTTTCCACTCGATTCAGCTTTTCCCTATTTATGTGACTTTTTTACAGGAATAGTATTTGCCTTGCATGACTTGATTTTTTATTTGAGCTGTGAGTTTATAACCATGCAATTTAATGCTTTGGACTTTTAAGTAAGAAATTTCAAAATAAAGCCTAACCCTTTCTCTGCTAGAACTCTAAGCTCAATGACTTTTCATGGAAGTTACTGATGCTGTAATTAAGGATAGGGAGCTTATAGTTTGCATAAACAACATATTCTTATTTTATTTCAGAACAATATAGCATTAAAACTACTCTCTGAAAAAGAAACTGAAAATATTACACATTAATCATAGGTAGGCTGGAAAGGACCCATGAAAATCCCAGCTTGCACCCAGCCAGCCTTCACTGTAACTCAGTATGAGGGAACTTCTATTGGAGTTGAAAATAACTAAATGAAAGCAAAATCTATGGAAGAAGTCCACTTTAACAAGAGGGGAATAGACCATGTGGGTGCTTTTAGTAGTGGGTAGGGAAGAAGACAATTTCAAGATGGGCCTTATGTTCCAGACTGGAAGGAAGGAATACAAGGGCAAGAAAGAAACCTTCCTCTTTTTTCCAGGAAGGAAAATCTTCTCAAGGTATAAAAGTTATGCCAAATTTTTAGATACTTTCTTTCCAAGTTTCTCTTAAATTTTCAGGTTCTAACTCGGTTTGGGATTTTTTTCCTATATGTCATTTTAGTCTTTCCAATGAAGAATTTGGGATTATATGTCTAAAAAAGGGATTTCATTAATTGCCATTCTATAGCAATCCATCTTTTCCTGGTGGCTGGAGTTAGAATGAAATGGGGTTAATTTTTTTTTTTTTTTTTTTTTTTGCGGTACGCGTGCCTCTCACTGTTGTGGCCTTTCCCGTTGCGGAGCACAGGCTCCGGACGCGCAGGCTCAGCGGTCATGGCTCATGGGCCCAGCCGCTCCGCGGCATGTGGGATCTTCCCGGACCGGGGCACGAACCCGTGTCTCCTGCATCGGCAGGCGGACTCTCAACCACTGCGCCACCAGGGAAGCCCCGAAATGGGGTTAATTTTGAGTCTACCAGTTAGGACTAAGGGAACCGAACTAATAAGCACATGATTGCTTAGCCAAATTGCTTTCTCTTATTTGTGCTTTGGGCTGGGGGAGGCATTTTACATAGTGGTAATTACGTTAACGTAAGACTGAAGATGCAATCTTTTGGTATGCATCCTTGCTTTTTCCATTGCATTCCCGCAATAATCTAGATCTCATATACAATATACAACATGCAATTAAATAACTGTTGATACAGAAAGGATTTAATCATATATTATGGATTCTTGTGTTCATTTTCTTTACTAGACTGGGAGATTCTTGAAGTCAGAGTTAATATCTTACTCACTCCAAATTCCCACCATTGGGACTGACATATACAGTTATTAGTTATCTCTCTCTCTATATATAAAATAGATAATATACTGTATAGCAAGGGGAACTCTACTCAGTACTCTGTAATGTCCTATATGGGAAAAGAATCTAAAAAAGAGTGGATATATGTATTTGTACAACAGATTCACTTTGCTGTACACCTGAAACTAACACATTATAAATCAACTATACTCCAATAAATGTTTTAAAAAATAAAAATTTTTTAAAAAAAATTCCCACCATTGAGTTTGGTTGGTACATAGTAAATCCTTAATAAATATTTAATGTCTATTGAGAGAATAAATGAGTGATAAAATGAATCTGAGACTTAAGTATTTCAACCGAAGAGGTATTACCATGTATTCAAAAATATTTTAATTATGATTTTTAATTAAATGTTTTTACTTTGTTTATATTCATATGCTTAGGTGACCTCTACTTAAATCAAGATGAGCATTTCCATACCCCTAGGTAGTTTCCTCATGCCTTTTCTTAGTCAATGCCCCCCTCACAGAGGTAATCTTGTTTGTACTCGTTTAATGTAAATTAATTTGTTCAGTTCTCAGGCTACATGTTAACGAATCCACAAAATTTGCATTCCTTTGTTTCCACCTTATTCCATTCAATATGTTTTTGGGACGTATTTGCACTGTCACTTGTATCAGAAGTTTGTTTATCATGATTGCTATGTAGTACTGCACTATACTGATATATCACAATTCATTTACTTCCCTGCTGAAAAATATGTGGAATTTTTATTGGTTTGGGTATGAAGAATAAAACTGTTATAAATGTTCTTGTACAAAATGCTTTATGGACTTAAGCATTCTTTTTAGATATATATTTAGGGGTAGAAAAGTAGAGTTAGAATAGGTGTATGTTAAATTTATGAGAAATTGAAAAACAGTTTTTCAAAGTGGTTTCACCATTTCTACTAAAACCAGACATGTTTAAAAGCTACTGTGGCTAAATACTTCATATTTCATTCAATACATGGTATTTTCACTACATTATATTATGTTTTGTTTTCAAGTAAAAATATTTACATAGAATACTCTTTGTTCCTACAGCACAAAGTTGAACTCTGGATTTTCTTCCTCCTGCCATCCATCCAGTTCTGTATATTTCAATCCAGACTTATTTTCTAGACTGTTGAGTTAAGAGTCAGAAATAAAACAATTTGTAATGCTTAGTTTTGTCAACATAAATAGTACAATAAATATTCTGCTGTTGATTGAAAATATAAAAGCTTACCATGTATTGTGCATTCCAGATATAAACACGGACATTATACTTATTCAGGGAGTATTCAGGGAGTCAAATATGATTTTCTACCAGGTGGTACCAAACATTATTTATTATTTTATCCCTGGTGTTGATGCAAAGCTTAAAAGTAGGCCCTAAACTAATAACTCTTGGAATCTGTGGATAAACAAAATCCCTTTAACTTCAATTATTAAAGAGGCTTGCATTAATTATTGCTATACTTACTAATATATACTTGGTTTGTGATGAAAGGATGTCAGCCATAAATAGATCCCAAAATATGTAATGGCTCAAACATACTAGAATTTTTATGCTTGACCATTTATCCATGAATATTAACATATATGATTGGGGGTCAGCTTGCTGATACAAGGTGCTAAAAGGACAGTCATGACTCTGGTATCCCCATGACCCTCGTGTTTCCTGCATGCCGCCAGCCGAAGAAGAAAATGCAGAGTGGCCACAAGCTTCATAACATCCTGGTCTGGAAATGCCACGTGTAATTCTATTTTATTAGCAAAAACACAGTCACATGGTCTCATCCAACTGTACCACAGTCAAAGAAATGTATTTCTGGGTGCCCAGTAATAAGAGGAAGTGGATATTTTATGAGCAGCTCAGATTCACAGTAAAAACTTAAGCCTAATTAGTCGACTTATACTGATTTATATTCTACTGCTGAGTCATGATATAGAAGGATTCCAGTGATTCCATTTTTATGTGTCAAATTTTAAAACAAATTTGCTTTTATCTCCAGACTTTAAGACCTACCTAAGATAACAGAATAAAGAAATACTTTAAAGCATCATCTCTTTTTACTGTAGTCAAGAACTGGCAATCAAGCCTTTGTCAAAATCCCCTGAGTGTTGAAACTTTGTGAATCAGACAAAATTAGATTTACGAGCTGAAGAATGTTATTGACTAATATGTGATCTCCTGAACTTCCTGATCATCTGTGGGAGTGGGAACAGGGACTAATGAATGACACTGATGTGAGTCATTGGGAAATGTCCAATTTTAATTAAATAATGATTGCTTACATACCATAATATACCCTACATCTCACATTTTCATATGGTGGGTATCACATATTGTCCATATGTTGAGTTTTGTGAGATTATTTGGGGAGTTTACAGAGCTAAATTTATGATGGTCAGAAATCTAGTAAACTACTGTTTTGGAGAAACCAGGTAAAAATCCAGAATAGGTAGATTTTGTTTTCACCTTGACTGTAGGAAGACTGATGTTTTGGAATATTGACTTTGGAATATTATGACAAAATTTTAAAAGGATACATGAAACCTCCTAAGATTTTCTTTTAATTTAAATAATACAAAGTCGACAGGAGCTTTAAGATGTCGGAAGAGTAAGACGCGGAGATCACCTTCCTCCCCACAAATACATCAGAAATATATCTACACGTGGAACAACTCCTACAGAACACATACTGAACGCTGGCAGAAGACCTCAGACCTCCCCAAAGGTAAGAAACTGCCCACGTACCTGGGTAGGGCAAAAGAAAAAAGAAAAAACAGAGACAAAAGAATAGGGATGGGACCTGCACCAGTGGGAGGGAGCCGTGAAGGAGGAAAGCTTTCCACACACTAGAAGCCCCTTTGCAGGCAGAGACTGCGGGTGGCGGAGGGGGGGAGCTTCAGAGCCACAGAAGAGAGTGCAGCAGGAGAGATTCCCGCACAGAGGATAGGAGCCGACCAGCACTCACCAGCCTGAGAGGCTTGTCTGCTCACCCACCGGGACGGGTGGGGGCTGGGAGATGAGGCTCGGGCTTCAGTTGGATCGCAGGGAGACGACTGGGGTTGGCGGCGTGAACACAGCCTGAAGGGGGGTAGTGCGCCACAGCTAGCCGGAAGGGAGTCTGGGAAAAAGTGTGGAGCTGCCGAAGAGACAAGAGACTTTTTCTTGACTCTGTTTCCTGGTGCGCGAGGAGAGGGGATTAAGATCACAGCTTAAAGGAGCTCCAGAGACGGGCATGAGACGCTAAGGCCACTGTTGCCGCCAACAAGAAGCCTGTGTGTGAGCACAGGTCAGTATCCACACCTCCCCTCCCGGGAGCCTGTGCAGCCTGCCACTGCCAGGGTCCCGTGATCCAGGGACAACTTCCCCGGGAGAATGAACGGCATGCCTCAGGCTGGTGCAACGTCACACTGGCCTCTGCCGCCGCAGGCTTGCCCTGCATCTGTACCCCTCCCTCCCCCGGAATGAATGAGAGAGAGCCCCCAAATCAGCTGTTCCTTTAACCCCATCCTGTCTGAGCAAAGAACAGACTCCCTAGGGCGACCTAAACACAGAGGCGGGTCCAAATCCAAAGCTAAACACCGGGAGCTGAGCAAACAAAGAAGAGAAAGGGAAATTTCTCCCAGCAGCCTCAGGAGCAGGGATATTAAATCTCCACAAACAACTTGATGTACCCTGCATCTGTGGAATACCTGAATAGACAACGAATCATCCCAAATTGAGGAGGTAGACTTTGGGAGTAACGATTATATATATTTTTCTCTTTTTCTGTGTGGAAGACAGGCTCTTGGTGCTCCAGCCAGACGTCAGGGCTGTGCCACTGAGGTGGGACAGCCAAGTTCAGGACACTGGTCCGCAAGAGACCTCCCAGCTCCACGTAATATCAAATGGCAAAAATCTCCCAGAGATCTCCATCTAAAAGCCAATACCCAGCTCCACTCAACATCCAGCAAGCTACATTACTAGACACCCTATGCCAAACAACTAGCAAGACAGAAACAACCCCATCCATTAGCACAGAGGCTGCCTAAAATCATAATAAGGCCACATACACCACAAAATACACCACCAGACGTGGACCTGATCAACAGAAAGACAAGGTCCAACCTCATCCACCAGAACACAGGCACTAGTCCCCTCCACCAGGAAACCTACACAACCCACTGAACCAACCTTAGCCACTGGGGACAGACACCAAAAACAACGGGAACTATGAACCTGCAGCCTACAAAAAGGAGACACCAAACACAGTAATTTAAGCAAAATGAGAAGACAGAGAAAGACACAGCAGATGAAGGAACAAGGCAAAAACCCACCAGACCTAACAAATGAAGAGTCGAGCCCAGAAAGCACAGAGAGTCCCATACTGGATAAATCCAAGGAGAAACATGGCAAGACACATATTAATCAAACTATCAAAAATTAAACACAAAGAATAAATTTTAAAAGCATCAAGGGAAAAACAACAAATAACACACAAGGGAATCCTCATAAGGTTAACCACTGATCATTCTGCAGAAACTCTGCAAGCCAGAAGGGAGTGACAGGACATACTAAAGTAATGAAGGAGAAAACCTACAACAAAGAATACTCTACCCAGCAAGGATCTCATTCAGATTTGATGGAGAAATTAAAACCTTTACAGACAAGCAAAAGCTAAGAGAATTCAGCACCACCAAACCAGCTCTAAAACAAATGCTAAAGGAACTTCTCAAAGCAGGAAACACAAGAGAAGGAAAAGACCTACAATAACGAACCCAAAACAATTAAGTAAATGGTAATAGGAACATACATATGGATAATTACCTTAAATGTAAATGGATTAAATGCTCCAACCAAAAGACATAG
>NC_041222.1:71804989-71806752 GCF_002837175.3 Physeter macrocephalus
AAAATAGACTTTAAAACAAAGACTATTACAAGAGACAAAGAAGGACACTACATAATGATCAAGGGATCAATCAAGAAGAAGATATAACAATGGTAAATATATACACACCCAACATAGGAGTACCTCAATACATAAGGCAAATACTAACAGCCATAAAAGAGGAAATCGACAGCAACACAATCATAGTAGGGGACTTCAACACCCCACTTTCACCAATGCACAGATCATCCAAAATGAAAATAAATAAGGAAACACAAGCTTTAAATGATACATTAAACAAGATGGACTTAATTGATTTTTATAGGACATTCCATTGAAAAACAACAGAATACACTTTCTTCTCAAGTGCTCATGGAACATTCTCCAGGATAGATCATACTTTGGATCACAAATCAAGCCTTGGTAAATTTAAGAAAATTGAAATCATATCAAGTATCTTTTCCAACCACAATGCTATGAGACTAGATATCAATTACAGGAAAAAATCTGTAAGGAAAACAAACACATGGAGGCTAAACAACCCACTACTTAAAAACCAAGAGATCATTGAAGAAATCAAAGAGGAAATCAAAAAATAACTAGAAACAGATGACAATGAAAACACAATGACCCAAAACCTATGGGATGCAGCAAAAGCAGTTCTAAGAGGGAAGTTTATAACAATACAATCCTACCACAAGGAACAAGAAATATCTCAAATAAACAACCTAACCTTACACCTAAAGCATTTAGAGAAAGAAGAGCAAAAAAAACCTGAAAGTTAGCAGAAGGAAAGAAATCATAAAGATCAGATCAGAATAAATTAAATGATCTATAATAGAAAGGAAAAAGACTTGCTTTAAAGTCTGACTCATAAAATGAGTAGTCCCTTGTTTTTGCCTTAGAAATTAGCATATACGTCTTTTTGCAGAAGTTATGGAGATATATGCTGTAGCATTTCTCAGCCTCCTATGTGATACATCGTGTGTGGAGACCACTGACATCCTTATGGAAACTTATTAGGTGTGCTTGCATAATATGTGTAGCTCTGTGCAGATTAAACATGGACTAATACTCATGTGTAGCTCTGCGCAGATTAAACATGGACTAATACTCATGTGTAGCTCTGCGCAGATTAAACATGGACTAATACTCATGTGTAGCTCTGCGCAGATTAAACATGGACTAATACTCATGTGTCAACAAAATACTAGCAAACAGAATCCAATAGCACATTAAAAGAATCATACACCATGATCAAGTGGAGTTTATCCCAGGAATGCAAGGACTCTTCAATATACGTAAGTCAATCAATGTGATACACCATATTAAGAAATTGAGGAGAAAAACCATATGATCATCTCAATAGATGCAGAGAAAGCTTTTGACAAAATTCAACACCCATTTATGATAAAAACCCTGCAGAAAGTAGGCATAGAGGGAACATTCCTCAACGTAATAAAGGCCATATATGACAAACCCACAGCCAACATCGTCCTCAATGGTGAAAAATTGAAACCATTTCCACTAAGATCAGGAACAAGACAAGGTTGCCCACTCTTGCCAATATTATTCAACATAGTTTTGGAAGTTCTAGCCACAGCAATCAGAGAAGAAAAAGAAATAAAAGGAATCCAAATTGGAAAAGAAGAAGTAAAGCTGCCACTCTTTGCAGATGACATGATACTATACACAGAGAATCATAAAGATGCTACCAGAAAACTACTAGAGCTAATCAATGAATTTGGTAAAGTAGCAGGATACAAAATTAATGCACAGAAATC
>NC_041222.1:71807106-71808153 GCF_002837175.3 Physeter macrocephalus
GAAAAGAAGAAGTAAAGCTGTCACTGTTTGCAGATGACATGATACTATACATACAGAATCCTAAAGATGCTACCAGAAAACTACTAGAGCTAATCAATGAATTTGGTAAAGTAACAGGATACAAAATTAATGCTCAGAAATCTCTTGCATTCCTATACAATAATGATGAAAAATCTGAAAGTGAAATTGAGAAAACACTCCCATTTACCATTGCAACAAAAAGAATAAAATATCTAGGAATAAACCTACCTAAGGAGACAAAAGACCTGTATGTAGAAAATTATGACACTGATAAAAGAAATTAAAGATGATATAAATAGATGGAATGATAAACCATGTTCCTGTATTGGAAGAATCAACATTGTGAAAATGATCCTACTACCCAAAGCAATCTACAGATTCAATGAAATCCCTAACAAACTACCAGTGGCATTTTTCACAGAACTAGAACAACAAATTTCACAATTTGTATGGAAACACAGAAGACCCCGAATAGCCAAAGCAATCTTGAGAAAGAAAAACGGATCTGGAGGAATCAGGCTCCCTGACTTCAGACTCTACCACAAAGATACAGTAATCAGGACAGTATGGAACTGGCACAGAAACAGAAATATAGATCAGTGGAACAGGATAGAAAGCCCAGAAATAAACCCATGCACATATGGTCACCTTATCTTTTATAAAGGAGGAAGAATATACAATGGAGAAAAGACAGCCTCTTCAGTAAGTGGTGCTGGGAAAACTGGAGAGCTACATGTAAAAGAATGAAATTAGAACACTCCCTAACACCATACACAAAAATAAACTCAAAGTGGATTAAAGACCTAAATGTAAGGCCAGACACTATCAAACTCTTAGAGGAAAACATAGTCAGAACACTATGACATAAATCACAGCAAATCCTTTCTGACCCACCTCCTAGAGAAATGGAAATAAAAACAAAAATAAACAAGTGGGACCTAATGAAACTTAAAAGCTTTTGCACAGCAAAGGAAACCATAAACAAGACCAAAAGACAACACTCAGAATGGGAGAAAATATTTGTCA
>NC_041222.1:71808306-71820889 GCF_002837175.3 Physeter macrocephalus
AGGTTCCTTAAAAATCTAAAAATAGAACTACCATATGACCCAGCAATCCCACTACTGGGCATATACCCTGAGAAAACAATAATTTAAAAAGAGTCATGTACCAAAATGTTCATTGCAACTCTATTTACAATAGCCAGGACATGGAAGCCACCTAAGTGTCCATCAACAGATGAATGGATAAATAAGATGTGGCATATATATACAATGGAATATTACTCAGCCATAAAAAGGAACGAAACTGAATTATTTGTAGTGAGGTGGATGAGCCTAGAGACTGTCATTCAGAGTGAAGTAAGTCAGAAAGAGAAAGACAAACACCGTATGCTCACACATGTATATGGAATCTTAAAAAAAAAAAGGTCATGAAGAACCTAGGGGCAAGATGAGAATAAAGATGCAGACCTACTAGAGAATGGACTTGAGGATATGGGTAGGGGAAGGGTAAGCTAGGACAAAGTGAGAGAGTGGCATGGACATATATACACTACCAAACTTAAAATAGATAGCTAGTGGGAAGCAGCCGCATAGCACAGGGAGATCAGCTCCATGGCTTTCTGACCATGTAGAGGGGTGTGACAGAGAGGTTGGGAGGGAGGGAGATGCAAGAAGGAAGAGATATGGGGACATATTTATATGTATAACTGATTCACTTTGTTATAAAGCAGAAACTAACACACCATTGTAAAGCAATTTTACTCCAATAAAGATGTTAAAAAATAATAATAGTAATACAAAGTCTTATGTTTTATTGAATATTAAGGTTTTTTGCAGTTCCCTTATTTCAGCATGACTCAATGTTATGTCTGAAATGAGATTAAGATTGGCTTTCATTCACCCAAGAAATACTTATTTCTATCAGCCACCTTCTAGTCATGGTTTTTTGGCGTTAGGAAAACTGCAGTGAAAACAGCAACCAAAAGTCATAGAACTCAGAACTTAGAAGTATTAGTCTTAAAATAAAATGTGCTATAAATATAAGATATTGGATGACTTCTGTTACATACTTGTGCTACAATTTATACACTTTAAAATAGAGTGTTATCACTATCCATCCAGTGTTTCTAGGCAAAATAAATAGGGTGAACTAGTGCAACACTGCTAGTGAAATGTCCATCAAATATTAAGAATAGTAATTTTCTTTACTAGAGCAAACATTTATTGAGTACCTGCCCTGTACTAAGTACCACATATGTGTCACAATAATTAATTCTTATCATGACTCTGTTATATTTGTATCATCATTCCTGTTTTAGACATATTGACACTATAATTCTTATGCATTACAAGAGAGCTATGAAATGCAGAAATTAGATTTAAATGTAGTGTTCTTTATGTGCAAATACTATGTTCTTCCTATTTTACCACATTGTCCTCTTTTGCTCTGCTAGAGTGTGGAGAGCATTTAGTTGGGAAATGTAGATTTCATTTGGCATTAGGATAGCATCTTAGAATATGTGATTTTATTATTGTGTATATTAAAATAATTTGGAAAATATTTTGTTAGGCTATTCAGGGAAAAAGTTTGGACTGACAGTCTTTTTGTTTAACTTTTAATACTTTGAATACATCATCCCACTGCCTTATAGCTACTTTTGTTGTTGTTGTTGTTGTTGTTATTGTTTTTGGTTTTGTTTTCTCGATGGTAATTCAGCTGCTGATCTTATTAGGGCTCCTTGGAAGTGAAGTGGTTTTTTCTCGCTACTTTGAAGATTTTCTCTTTATGTTTGCTTTCAACATTTTGGCTATGATGTATCTTGGTGTAGAACTCACTGTGGAACACAGTGATAAACTCTGTGTTTACCCAACTTGTTAAGTCCAACTTGATACTCTTGGACATAACTCATCCAAACTAGAGTATCCATAATACCAAACTGGGAGGGGAGGAAGAGAATGGGTGAGAGCTCAAATGCCAGACTCTCTCTGTTCTTAACAAGATTCAGTAAACTTTATTGAACCAATGCTTCTCCATTTTCTATATGCACTAAGGAAAATTTTTAGAAATGTTACATGATATTTTTATAATTTCCTCTAGCTAAATGGTTGTATGGTTGGGAAGAAGATCTGTCAAGTTCTTCACTCTTCCATTTCAGAAGTTCTGTCCCCTCTAGACTACACAAGGGAAATTAACATTGAAGCACAATTACCAGACCTCAGCAGAAGCAATACAGACTTACATTAGAAATTTTAGGCAGCATAATTAAATCCTGATATAATTTTGTTTGTTATGATGAAGGGAAGTGAATAAATCAATTAAATTTTCATAACCTTTAAACCTGAAGGACAGAGATAATGCCCCATTTGCTTTTGGAATTTCAGTACCTAGCATCTAATAAATGTTCAATATATTAAATAAATATGTATTGCATTACTGAATGAATGTGGTGACTGTATAATTATTTTCTAATACTTATTTTTAATAGACTAAAAATTACATGAGAATAGTAAGCATGTACGTCTCACACACTTGTTAAAGTCTAAGATCTTAACTCACTCCTTAGCATATACAGTCATCCTTCATTATCCCAGTGGGATTGGCTCCAGGACCTGCATAGATACCAAAATCTGTTGATATTCAGTCCTTTATATTCAGTGGTGTAGTACAGTCAGCCGTATGTATCTGTGGGTTCCACATCCATGAATCAACCAACTTAGGATTGTGGTTGCTTGAATGAGTGGATAAAGAACCCGTGGATACAGAGGGCTGATTGTAGTAGAAACACAAGACCTCTCTGTTTATTGCGTTTTTGAGCGATGGATGATAGAGACCCCATGTATAGTGTGACTAAGCAATCTTGTGCAGCTAGGACAGTCTTTACGAAGTAAATTTTCTATGTTGGATGGAATAGCTGACCTAAAGCTAGACATTAATTTTAGAAAAGCAATGCAAAAGTTATTGTTAATAATGTTTGAAAACCATTTCTTGTTTAGGTGGATATTGCCAGACAGACTGTCAGAATGAATCAGTGCAACTTCTTGTTCTCTGAGCCAGTTGGAAGAAAAGATGAAAAGAAATAATGCTGCTCTCATTTCTGGACCAGGACTGGGTAGAGTGCCAATTCTTGCTGGCAGTTGTGGAGACAATTTGTGAAAAGACATCTAAGAAAATATCCTAACTATAAAAAATTCTACTTTGTGTAGCAAGAAAGTAAAATGAGATTTTCCTTCTTTAGTTCCAGCTGAGGTTCCAGTAGACAATAAAACAACACATGTCAAGTATGCCCCAATTCAAAAGTAAAGTGCTAGACTACCCACAGGGGACTCTAAGAGGAAATGGCTTGAACCTGATTTTTGCAACATTTAACCAGCATCCAGCTTAAAGAGTAGTGTAGTAGATTGTAGGTTCTTCTTTTTTTTTTTTTTCCTAGTCATAAGGAAGGCAAGAGAAACCTCCATCCCCTTGGAGCTAAATAAACCCATGTGACTAATTCTATCCAATTTGCTGTGAGAGAAATTGGCAGGAAGCACTTCTGGGCTGAAGCAGGGGAAAGCAGTGATGAGACCTCCATGTACTTCTCCTAGCACATGAGGATGCTGCAAGTACCAGATAGCACAGCTACATCACGGGGGAGTCTCTGTTACACTGGTCCCTGAGTATCTATATAGAAAGGAACACCGCATCAACCTAAAATGAACTAACAGTGTAAATTTAAAATAAATTAAATTACATTAAATTTCAAGATGTTGCCACAGCATAAACATGTTCATCCTGATCAATACTGGTATGAAAGAAATGAGATTGAAGTGATTGAGAAAATAAATCCCTTTAAGGAAATCTGTTGATCTACCCATCAGGAAACTGCATGATAATCACCTTGATTTCAACTGAAAATGAAAGCCTGGCCTGTGTCATCTAGACTCTGTTAGGGTACGGAGATAGTTAATAAGAGTCTGGAAGTTGGCTGAAGTAGTCTGTGGCATTAAAGGAGCAGAGCTGCAATTGACTTCCAGAATTACCAAGGAAGTATACTTATAAACTTGTTCTCCCTCAAAACTAACACAAATGTAAACAAAATATCTAAAATTAACATTTTCAGAACTCTGGAAACTAACTAGTGCCACAGAAGGAACTAAAAATAATTTATCCAAGAGAAAATGCTTAATCTTGGTGAGACAGTGAGGTCTATGACATTATAACTTCAGGTTATTCGCACCCACCCCCTCTCTCAATCACTGGTGTTGTAACAGAGAAAAGCCATCAGTCTTTTAGCCTAAGAAGATGACTGTCCTCTTATGGGTTTCCATTAAAAACACCATTCCCAGAGCACAGACAATATTTTGTCCAAACTTTCAGATTCTTAGAAAATCTATATTCTTTGAGTGTGACATCCATTTCATTTGACACAGACCTCAGATCAGCAAGGTAGGGTGAGCCAATTTCCAGAGCATTACTGAAACAAAATAAAATTGCTAGCAACATCTCAGCTGCCTACAGTTGTGAATTCAGTTGGGGTAGTTTGGCCAGGAATTTAAAAGGAAATATGGAAGAACTAGATAAGGGAACTTGGAAAGGTCCAACATATATGTGGGAATCTAAAAGTTTCAGTATATGTGTAAGGCTGTGTATATGCCCGGGAAAAACACGAGAAAGGAGAAGTCTGATCTTGAGACACTGTGCCAGCAGGCAGTGAAAGTTAAGCCTGTCTTGTAAGCTGTTTTGAAGTTTGAAGATATTCTTCTCATACAATTCCCTCTGTAAAGGATAGAAAAACCATAGGCAAGATAATTAAAGAAATCTTCTGACTAATAATTGGCTGAACACTAAATTATACTGACAGAGGGGTGCCACACAGAAAGCCAGGCTTAAAAATAAAGACAAGAACTTAACAGCAGCAGCAACAACAACAACTAGCTAATAAAAAAACTCAGTGTCCACACACTGCAGGAAATACAGAACCTATAGAATTAGTTCAGGAGAGTTGAAAAACAAATAAGCATTTGAAACAATGGAGAGAAAAAGATGAAAAACACAGTAACAACAAACTTTAGAGGCTGGGTGGAGACTTGAGGAATCTGGTACCAGAGTTGTTATAATATGTTAGCTAAAATGTCCAGTGTTCAACTAAAAAATTATGAGACATTAAAAGAAATTGGAAAGTATGCCACATACACATAGGGTGGAAAAAGATAAAATTTTCCTTGAGGAGGCTCATATTTTTAACTTAGTAGATACAAACTTCATTTAATTTTATAAACATGTCCAAAGAACTAAAGAGAAACATGTCTAAAGAAGGTATGCCAACAATGTCTCACAATACAGGCAATACCATTAAAAAGAAAGAAATTATAAAAGTTAACTATACAAAATTCTGTGGTCAAAAATGCAATAACCAAATGATATATTCACTAGAGTGGTTCAACGGTAGATTTCATCTGACAGAAGAAAAAATCAGGAAACATACAGATAGCTCAAAATTATACAACAGAAGAAGAAAATTAATAAAGAAAAAAATGAACAGAGGCTCATGCCTGTGGGACAGCATGAAGCATACCAACATATGCACAGTAAGAGTCCCAGAGAAAAATAAAAAGAGGCAGAAAGAAAATATTTGAAGACATAATGGTCAAAAACTTCCCAAATTTGATGAAAAATGTCAATTGAAACATTAAAGAAGCTCAAAAAACTTGAAAAAGGGTAAATTTAGTTATCCACATCTAGACACATCATAGTCAAATGACAAATGTCAAAGACAAAGAGAAAGATGTGAAAGCAGCAAGAGAATAAAAATGTACCATGTAGAACTCATCCTCAGTAGGAATATTATGAAATTTGGAGGTGAGAAGACAGTGAGAACCATCTTTATAGTATTGAAAGGAAAAGACTATCAACCAAGAATTCTATATCCAGCTAAACTCTCCTCCAGAAGTGGATAAATTAAGATACTCGTAGATAAAAACTGAGAGAATTCGTTACTAGTGGAACTGCCCTAAAAGAAGTACTTCATGCTGAAATGACAGGCCACTGACAGTAACTTGAATCCACACAATGAAAATAATTTGACAAAACACAACACGTTTCATGATAAAAATAAATTCTGGGGATGTAAAGTACAGCATGCTGACTGTAGTTAACAATAGTATATAGTATATCTGAAAGTTGCGAAGAGAGTAGATTTAAGAAGTTTCCACCATAAAAAAGAAAAAAATTTGTAACTGTGAGGTGATGGAAGTGTTAAGTAAATTTATTGTGGTAATCATCTTGCAATCTACACATTTATAAAATCACTATGTTGTACATCTTAACCTAATACAATGTATGTATCAATTATATAACAATAAAGCTGGGGAAAAACTTTGGAAGGAAAAAAACAATGTTATCAGTGATTCTAACTGGGGAAAGATTGGGAAGTATACTATAGTTTGACACAGCAGCTTGAGCTAGAGTTTGTATTTGTTGTTGTTTGTTTTGTTTTGTTTTTTTAATTATTTTTTGTTTGAGCCAGGGTTTGTAAACAGAGATCTGGATTCAAATCCTGGCTCTGCTCCTTCCTAGTGTCGTGACCTTGACATTTTGCTTAACCTCTCTTTCTCTGTGCAGTGGAGCTCATCATGGCACTGACCTCATATTGTGAGGATTAAAATCAGACTAAAAACTATAAGGTACTTAGTTCAACACTTGGCACATAGTAACTAGTAAGTGTTCAGAATACTGTAATGTTTATGAAGAAAATGTCTTACTTTTATCATTACAGAGAAAGGAAAGCTATTTCAGTGGGAACCAGTGGTTTGGGTTAAGAAGCTTAAGTAACATTCTCAGGAACTAAAATGTAATCGCCACAGGGGACAGATTTGTTAATAAGGAAGAGTAAGAACTTGTCAAGTTTGGGAAATAAGAATGTGAAAGAATATCAAAGGGCAGAGGGAACCTAAAGGCAAATGGGGTAAAGTTCTGTAGACACTAAATAGGATACAAATCTTTAAAGAGAAAATAAAGTTAGTTGGGACAATCTGTACTTGGAAAAAAAGACTATTCAATAAAAACCAGGACAAATACTTGTTTTGATTGTAAAGAAAAACAAAAACAAAAAGAAAACTCACCAAGCTAAGACTATAAGGGAATTTTCTCAACTGGATAACAGGCACCTGTGAAAAACCTACAGTTAACATTATACTTAATGGAAAAAGACTGAATGGGCTTCCCCTACAGTCAGGAACAAAACAAGAATGTCCATTCTTGCCCTTACTATTCAACATTCTATTGGAGGTTCTAGCCAAAACAATTAGGCAATAAAAATAAATGTGTCATTTATATGGAAAAGTAAGAATTATAACACTCTATTTGAAGATGAAATGATCATATATGTACAAAATCATAAGGACTACTAAAACACACTATTAAAACTAACAAATGAGTGTAACAACATGGTAGGATACAAGATAAATATACAAAATAGTCATATTTCTATTCACTAGAAATAAACAATTCAAAAATGAATTAAGAAAATTATCTCATTTGTATAGCAGCTAAATCAATAAAATACCTAGGAATACATTTAACAAAAAAAGAGCAAGACTTTCATACTGAAAACTACGAACATTGTTGGAATAAATTAAATAAGATTTATATAAATGAAGAGACACCCTGTGTTTGTGGATTAGAAAATAGAATTTTTTAATGGCAATAATTGCCAATTTATCTTCAAATCCAACACAATTCCTATCAAAATACCAGTATTTCCTCTTTTTTGTTTGTTTGTTTGCTTATTTATTGCAGGATATGGCAAGCTATCCCTAAACTTCATATAAAAACGCAAGGAACCCAGAACAGCTGAAACAATCTTGAAAAAGAAGAAAAAAGTTGCAAGGCTCCTGTTTTCTAATCTCAAAAACTTACTACAGACTTACAGTAATGAAAATAGGTTTGTATTGCCATAAGGATAGACATAGATCAATGGAATAGAATTGAGATCCAGCGATAAACCCTTATACTTATGGTCAATATATTTGCCACAAGTGTCCCAGGACAATTTAATGAAGGAAAGAATAGTCGTTTCAAACTGTTCAAGGTCTTATTAAGGAACAATTCCCATTACCTGATCAAAGCAAACCATGCCTGCACAGCAGGATTTTATTGCCAATGCCTCCTGAAACACACTTCAGTAGTCTTCCCGTTATACCTGGCCACAGACAGGTTAAGAGTAGCAGGAAGAGAATTATGTTCCATGGGGCTGACCATGCCTGCTACTGTTAAAAAACTTGGTGTCCTGGAACCTTTGAAGTCAGTTTAACCTGGTATTAAGTATTATTTTCTCTTGAAATGCTGAACAATTCACATTCAGTAAATTATAGTAAAGCCTCCTATTTTTACCCTAAAAAATAAAAATGTGTGCTTAAAGACACTACTTAAAAATTCCCAAGAACCAGCTTGGCAGGGTGTGAAAAATAAAAATTGCTTTTTGAGAAGGGTCACATAATAGAAGGATTTTATCATTGTTACTCTGGCAATGCTGCTGTGATAAGAGGATTTATCTTCTCTGTTTTTAAATAATAGAATACATAAAAAGAGAGGGAGTATGTATCAGTAAAAATCTATGGTTCATGGAATATTTCTGAGCTGTCTATCAAAAACTTCTCTTGCAAGAGGCATTCCCTATAACTATTTAAAACACAAATTGCTTGCCTCACATTTGACTCACTATCGAAGAAGCCAATACATGCAGAGATAGGAGATGATGATTTTGTTATTATATCTCATTCCTATTCACAATTTCATCTACTTTCTCATAGATAAAAACTTTTTTTCTTTAACAGCAATGTCAAGAAAAAAAAAAGGATGTCCTTTTTTCAATGTAGTCTTTTTAAATTTATATCTTAATTGATATGCTTCTATAGGACTTAAAACATGTGTTAACTAATTAAAACAATCAAATTTCTAATTTATTCTCTATTTACATTTTCTTCTTCTTTACATCCACTCTTAATACAATTGCATTTAAGGGCTTTTGTCTCTACTACTGCTCTTGTCAATGTTAATGATGATCTCCATGCTGCAAAATCAATTGGTTAATTCTCAGTTCTCATTTTAGTTGACATTTAAGCAGAATTTTATGTAATTGATACATATGACATCCTGTCTTCAGCTGTATGTGATTCTCTCTTGGTTCTATTCAAACATTCTCAGTCTCTTTGGCCCATTTCTTCCATATGGTGATCTGTAAATGCCAGAGAAGTTGGTCTTCTGGTCTCTAAATATACTCCCTAGGAAGGCTTATCTAAACTAATATGATAACTGATAATTCTGAAATTTATATCTTTAACCCTGACCCATTTCTACAGATTTCTATATCCAACTGTTCATATGACATCTCCACTTGATTGCCTTTAAAAATCTACAAGACAGTATATCATAAACCAAACTCTTAACCATCCATACCCAAATGTGATTCATCTCAGATTTTCCATATTTCAATAAATAACATATTTCTAATTGCTCTATCAAAATTCCTAGATTTATTTCTAAACTCTTGTTTTTACCATCACAACTCATATCTAATCGATCAACAAAAACATTTTCCTATATATTCAAAATATATCCAGAATCCAACCACTTCTCAACACCATAAATGCTTATCAATGCTACTATAATGTTTCATTGTGTTTAATGTAATAGCATTCTAATATTCACGCACTTTCTACCCTGATACGTTTAGAGTCTTCTTTCCATACAACAGAATGATATCCCTAAAGTCATACCATGTCAACCTTATGTTCCACATTTCCCAGTAATTTTCCAAATCATTTATGACAAAAATCAGAGGTAATTTACATAGCCTCCAAGGCCCTATTTATTTTTACCTGCTGGGCTACCTTTCTGATCTCATCTCCTAGTTTCGTCTTCCTCACACACTCAAGTCCACCTCCACTGGCCTTATCACTAAGCCTCCAAGGTACTAAGACACTCTAACTTCAAATCCCCTTCCCAATGCCCAGAATGTTACGCTCCCCCAGCCACTCATATGATTCACACCATTTCTGATAAACGTATCAAAAACGATCTTCCTTATTCCAGTGCTCAACATATGGTCTATGAAATATTTACATCAAAAGGAGCTCATAGTAATTATTAAATAAGTAAATTATGCTCTCCCCTCAAGACCTATGGAATTAGGTCTCTAGGACTGTGTTCCTGGAAATCATTTAAAAATACCTTCTGAGTTGATTTTGATACATCATCAAATTTGAGGACCACTGATAGAGAGTTGGAGCCAGAGTTAATGCAATAAACACAACAAATAAGCTTATTTCACATAGAAGCCAAGTTTCAAGTTTCAAGAGAATCCACACAGGTATCCATTCTTTAGCCTCAGACTTGCATATTTTGGCAGTAAAGGAGATGAGGGTTATAGAATAAAAGGTGAATAATTTATGAAGTTGACTACCATTCTTGGGCCTAAAGGTAATAATTTAATACATCCCTTTCATATAATTAGCAACATCGAGCATCTTTACATGTGCCTGTTGGCCATCTTTATATCTAGGTCTTCTGCCCACTTTTTGATTGTGTTATTTGTGTGTTTTCTTTTTCACATTGAGTTGTATGAGTTGTTTGTATATTTTGGGAATTAATCCCTTGTCAGTTGCATCGATTGCAAGCATTTTCTCCCATTGGAAAAAAAAGAAAAAATAGATCCCTTTCAATTTCCACTTTCCCATGAGATAATACTGACTGTCTCCAATCCAAAAAACATATAACATGGAAAGGAAACACTTATGTATATAGCATAATTAGGAAAGAGAAAACACTAAATTTCAATTTACACATATAAGTGGAGAATGTCAGTTTATACATATGTAAAGGAAACACCTGAAATCAGCAGAGCTGGGTTCAGAGTTTATAACAAACAATCAGTCTGAGAGACTTTGCAGAGAAGAGGATAGGACAGGGGAATCCTAGCAGAAGCAAAACACACACATAATCACCCTCAGAAAGAGAGAGTCTCAAGCTGTGTGTCGACTTCCAACAACTAGTCTGAGATATGACAGACCAGATCAATATCTACAGAACAACCCAAAGAAAAGGAATTCAAAGTGAGTGGGACCAGAGAAGGTAATCTGGGAAGGTGATATTTTATGAAGAGAGGAAAATATCTTGGAAAAGAACAGGTCTCTTGGAGGACAAGTAATAAAATGAAAGAAGAAAGCGAGTGATAGATATTAAAAGTCCTACAGAAACAATATCACAAAATTAGAAGATCTGTCAATCCCCAAATAAAATAAAACAAAGCATTGTCTATTCATGTGAATCTTCACTGGATGAAAAAAACATGATCTGGAACTTCAGCAACATAGGAATATGGGGCAAAATCAGCTTTGACAAAGTTTGATTTAGACATTTTCCTCAGGAAAACATCCAAACTATCAAAGACCCAGTGGAACCAAAGAAGGTGAAGCCCATGCATGTAGTACATCACTGTCAGGTCAGAACTTTAACATTTATACAAAGAGCAACCAGCATTAGGGAAGTTCCTGATTATTCCTTCATTTTTCATTGTGTAATGCCAAACGGTACATTTATATTCAGAAATAATGTTAGTTTCCCAAAAGTTCTTTCAAAGAGAGTACAAAATATGTCTTAGCTAAATTGCAATAGAAGTTTCATAATTTATCAGGAGTTAGGGATGCCAGAGAAATTAAGAAATTAATCCAAATTACCAAAAATTTGTTCTGCTTACCATCTTTGGTGTTGACCTCAATGGGCCTCAAAGTATGACCCTAAAGTCATAACCCTAACAGTCAAGAAGTCTCAAAATCTTGTGACATAAAACATTTTCACTCCTCTTAAATATATCAGAAATCTTGCTCTTTTAACCCTGGTGTTAGTGGAAAATTCAATGGGAACTTTTGTGTCTCCAATAGGGTAAACAGTTTTCTCAAGTGAGTAGTCATTTGTGACACTCACCTGCTCAACAAAGTATCATTTTTTGATTGATGGTGCCCTTGTGACACTGGGAAGAAGAGGAGAGTAACTTTGATGAACGAGAAGAAACTGTACTATGTAAGAATATGATCCAGAAGAGTGGCCATGGTTACTGATTCCAGTTATATATATATATATTTTTTTCTCTCCTGCTAAAATTCCTTTGGACACATATCCCAGGAAAAAGGATTAAATAGTTGTGGCTATATTTATATAGAAATACTAGGGTCTTACTAAATCAAAACAAACTCTCTAAAACATATTTGTGGAATCTATTTGCACTGTTAGCTAGTTTCAGAAAAAAAAAATCTGTATCTTGCCTTCTATATGACCAGATAAGTATTACTTATATGCAAACATAAAAATCAAATACATGTCCCCAAATTAATATTCACAAGAAACTTCTGGTTTTACTGCCTCCCAGTGTTTCAAAGACTTAGCAAATTTATTGATTACTAGGAAACCAACAAATGTCAACAACAGAAACACCTTGATATGCTTAGAAAATAGACTTACAGACCGCGTAAAGGAGCTCCAGAAACGGGCGCGGAGCTGCCGAAGAGACAGGAGGCTTTTTCTTGCCTCTTTGCTTCCTGGGGCGCGAGGAGAGGGGATTAAGGGCACCGCGTAAAGGAGCTCCAGAAACGGGCGCGAGCCGCAGCTGTCGGC
>NC_041222.1:71825705-71830853 GCF_002837175.3 Physeter macrocephalus
TATGCTAACACATATATATGGAATCTAAGAAAAAAAATGTTATGAAGAGATTAGTGGTAGGACGGGAATAAAACACAGACCTACTAGAGCATGGACTTGAGGACATGGGGAGGGGGAAGGGTAAGCTGTGACGAAGTGAGAGAGTGGCAGGGACATATATGCACTACCAAATGTAAATTAGATAGCTAGTGGGAAGCTGCCGCATAGCACAGGGGGATCACCTCTGTGCTTTGTGACCACCGAGTGGGGTGGGAGGGAGGGAGACGCAAGAGGGAAGGGATATGGGAACATATGTATATGTATAACTGATTCACTTTGTTGTAAAGGAGAAACTAACACACTATTGTAAAACAGTTATACTCCAATAAAGATGTTAAAAAAAAAAAAAAAGAAAATAGACTTACAATAAATCCATAATCGGGTAATGTTAATCTAGCAAAATGTCATACTCCAAACAATATTAGACATTAATATTGCATATTAGAAATCATTATTCTTAAGAAACCACCTTAGAGATAGTAATATAATGTTTTTTTAATCTATTAGTTAACAAGTTTATATAATCACAGGTCTGATCCCTTTGTACCTCACCATACCTGTTACACACACATACACATATACAGCACACTGAAGACTAGTAATTATATTATACTAGAATAATTATAGCCAAGAACTACTGTTAATCAGAAACTCTCCTGTTTGACACTGCCCTTATGGAAGGTGATAGGATTCTAGAAATAGTTACTATGGAGAATCAATGTCAAATGGGGTAAAATCTGTACTCTATGCCATCTGATTCTTGAGAAGAAGCATAAAGAAACATTTGGATCAATGCATTTAGATAGTTAAGCAGAATTCACTTGTCTTAGAAAAAAGGTTCATAACAGAGGTCCAACTAATATTTGGAAGTTTGCCCAGCATCCCTTCATTTGTAACATATATAAAAATCTTGGTAATTCAATATGCATTCAGTGCCTTAATTAATTAGCTATTCTTTAGTTCATTTAGCATATATTAACTGACCACCTTTTTTGTGTCAGGTAATCTGTAAGAAGGTCACTATGCAGACACTCTTCTTGGCCTCAAGGATCTCACTCAGTGTAAGAGACAGTTTTCTGCATTTAGGAGTGATGAAGTTCAGAGATCTGGAGCTCCCAATTAGAATGAACACTTTAAATGTAAGAGTTTAGTGACAATAACAAACAGGAGGTTAGTTTTCAGAAATAATGGTATATATTATGACTAAGTTCTGCAAATTAATGATTATCTATTTTCTTATAATCACTATTATGAATTCCCTGGGAGGATTAATATTTAAGAATATATAGTGACAACAGGATATTATATTGAAACATCTACTCACTTTTTCCTCAATATTAAAATACATAAGAAACAAGAATTTCTACATAGCTGTTTTTTGGATTAATTGAATTGAAATTCAAGAGTAAAGGTCTACTTCTAGTCACCTATTTATGAATTATAAGAGCTATCATTTACTGAGCTCTTTATTTATTATCTCATATATATTAACATTCAGTTCTGACAACAATAATGAGAAGTTGGTGCTAATAATTTTGCCATTTAATATGTGAGGAAATTAAAGGAATCAAGTTATCTAATTTGCCCTAGGCCTCAAGAATCTAGTAAGTAAGGGAACCAAAAACCTAATATTAGCAGTCTGACTCCAATGATCATTTCTTAACATTGTTACTCTTTTGTATAGATGTAAAGTATGTATATTTATGTATATTTAGGTGTTATTTATCTATCTACACACATATATACATAAATATATATGTTTTGTTTTCCGTTTTTGGTGCTGGTGAAGAGGCGATAATAATGTTGAATAGCAGATCATAAGAGTCTGCAAGTAAAGTTTAAGAAAAAAAGTTAACAGGAATATTATCAATAATAATGTAATATCTTTGTATGGTGACAGACGGTAACTAGACTTATTGTGGTGATCATTTTGCAATGTACAGAAACATCAAATTACTATGTCATGCAGCAGGAACTAACATAGTGTTGTAGGTCAATTATACTTCAAATCAAACAAACAAACAAACTCACAGAAAAAGAGATCATATTTGGGCTTAACAGAGGTGAAGGGTGGTGGGAAGGAGAATTGGATGGAAGGGGTCTTCCAGTGATAAGACAAGTAAGTACGGGGGATGTAGTGTACAACATGATGACTGTGGTTAACATTGCTGTGTGGTTTATATGAAAGTAGTTAAGAGAGCAAATTTTAAGAGTTCTCATCACAAGGAAATTTTTTTCCTTTTATTTTGTATTTACATGAGATTATGGATGTTCACTAAACTTATTATGGCATACATTTCATGATGTAAGTCAGTTAAATGAATATACTGTACACCTGAAACAGTGCTGTAGTCAATTATATATCAATAAAACTGAAAGAAAAAGAAAAGAAATTTAACAGAGCACCTCTGAATACTTTTATAAATCAAAATAATAAAGAAAATCTACTGAGGAGATGGCAGTTGAAGTCTGAATACAGATCTGTACTTCTTGCAATGAAAAAACAAAAAAAGCATTTTATGAAGGTAAATAATTCATCACATTCACTTAAATTCCATTTTTATGCTTTCAAATTATATATGTAGTTTTTCAGAAAAATCAACGATATGGATATTAACTTTCTGTCTTAAGATTCATTCCTCTACTTCAATCCTCTAATCCAAAATAAGGATTGTGATTAATTTTTAAAATTATACTAAGCTGAATCTTCTTCCAAATGCTGAACTTTCCAAATATTTTCTATCTGAACCTCATAAGACTCTAAATAGACAATAATTATCATACTATCATGATATGGTAAAATAAGAAGGCGGCACATTGCTTAAATATGTTGAATTTGAAAACAATCTAAAGATTGACCATGCTAATGAAGACAAACAATGTACACGTCTGATATTTTCCAACAGTGAGATCAATAAGTTTCCCTAATGAAAATGATTCTCATTAAAATATAAAACATTTTTTAACATCTTTATTGGAGTATAATTGCTTTACAATGTTGTGTTAGTTTCTGCTATATAACAAAGTGAATCAGTTATATGTATACATATAACCCATATGCCCTCCCTCTTGCATCTCCCTCCCACCCCTCTAGGTGGTCACAAAGCACCTAGCTGATCTCCCTGTGTTAGGCAGCTGCTTCCCACTAGTTATTTAGTTCTTTCTTTTACATTTGGTAGCACATAAATGTCAATGCTACTCTCTCACTTCATCCCAGCATACCGTTCCCCCTCCCCATGTCCTCAAGTCTGTTCTCTAGGTCTGCATCTTTATTCGTGTCCTGCCTCTAGGTTCATCACAATCTTTTTTTTTTTAGATTCTATATATATGTGTTAGCATACAGTACTTTTCTCTTTCTGAATTACTTCACTCTGTATGACAGTCTCTAGGTCCATCTACCTAACTACAAAGAACTCAATTTCATTTCTTTTTATGGCTGAGTAATATTCCATTGTATATATGTGCCACATCTTCCGTATCCATTCATCTGTCACTAGACACTTAGATTGCTTCCATGTCTTGGCTACTGTAAATAGTGCTGCAATGAACACTGTGGTAAATGTCTCTTTTTGAATTATGGTTTTCTCTGGGTATATGCCCAGTAGTGGTATAACTGGGTCACATAGTAGTTCTATTTTTAGTTTTTTAAGGAACCTCCATACTGTTCTCCATAGTGGTTATATCAATTTACATTCCCACCAACAGGGCAAGAGTGTTTCCTTTTCTCCACACCCTCTCCAGCAGTTACTGTTTGTAGATTTTTTGATGATGACCATTCTGACTGGTGTGAGGTGATACCTCATTGTGAATTTGATTTGCATTTCTTTAATGATTAGAGATGTTGAGCATCCTTTCATGTTTTGACTAGCAATCTGTATATCTTCTTTGGAGAAATGTCTGTTTAGGTCTTCTGCCCATTTTTGGATTGGGTTGTTTGTTTTCTTAATATTGAGCTGCATGAGATGCTTGTATATTTTGGAGATTAATTCTTTGTCAGTTGGCTGTGATTTATGTCATAGAGTGTTCTGTCTATGTTTTCCTCTAAGAGTTTTATAGTGTCTGGCCTTACATTTAGGTCTTTAATCCATTTTGAGTTTAGTTTTGTGTATAGTGCTAGGAAGTATTCTAATTTCATTCTTTTACATATAGCTGTCCAGTTTTCCCAGCACTAGTTACTGAAGAGGCTGTCTTTTCTCCATTGTATATTCCTGCCTCCTTTGTCAAAGATATTGTGACCACATGTGTGTGGGTTTATCTCTAGGCTTTCCATCCTGTTCCATTGATCTATATTTCTGTTTTTGTGCCAGTACCATACTATTCTGTAGTACACTCTAAAGTCAGGGAGTCTGATTCCTCCAGCTCAGGTTTTCTTTTTCAAGATTGCTTTGGCTATTCGGGGTCTTCTGTGTTTTGATACAAATTATGAAGTTTATTGTTCTAGTTCTGTGAAAATTGCCATTGGTAGCTTGATAGGGATTGCACTGAATCTACAGATTGCTTTGGGAAGTATAGTTATTTTCACAATGTTGATTCTTCCAATCCAGGAACATAGTATATCTCTCCATCTGTTTGTATCATCTTTAATTTCTTTCATCAGTGTCCTATAGCTTTCTGCATACAGGTCTTTTGTCTCATTAGGAAGGTTTAATCCTAGGTATTTTATTCTTTTTTGGATTGGTAAATGGGAGTGTTTCCTTAATTTCTCTTTCAGATTTTTCATCATTAGTGTATAGGAATGCAAGAGTTTTCTGTGCATTAATTTTGAATCCTGCTACTTTACCAAATTCATTGATTAGCTTTGGTAGTTTTCTGGTAGCATCTTTAGGATTCTCTATGTATAGTATCATGTCATCTGCAAACAGTGAAAATTTCACTTCTTATTTTCTGAGTTGGATTCCTTTTATTTCTTTTTCTTCTCTGATTTCTGTGGGTAAAACTTCCAAAAGTATGTTAAATAATAGTGGTGAGAGTGGCCAACCTTGTCTTGTTCCTGATGTTAGTGGAAATGGTTTCAGTTTTTCACCACTGAGAACGATGTTGGCTGTGGGTCTGTCAAATATGGCCTTTATTATGTTGAGGTAAGTTCCCTCTATGCCTATTTACTGGAGG
>NC_041222.1:71832646-71835431 GCF_002837175.3 Physeter macrocephalus
AATCCAGGAACATAGTATATCTCTCCATCTGTTTGTATCATCTTTAATTTCTTTCATCAGTGTCCTATAGCTTTCTGCATACAGGTCTTTTGTCTCATTAGGAAGGTTTAATCCTAGGTATTTTATTCTTTTTGGGATTGGTAAATGGGAGTGTTTCCTTAATTTCTCTTTCAGATTTTTCATCATTAGTGTATAGGAATGCAAGAGTTTTCTGTGCATTAATTTTGAATCCTGCTACTTTACCAAATTCATTGATTAGCTTTGGTAGTTTTCTGGTAGCATCTTTAGGATTCTCTATGTATAGTATCATGTCATCTGCAAACAGTGAAAATTTCACTTCTTATTTTCTGAGTTGGATTCCTTTTATTTCTTTTTCTTCTCTGATTTCTGTGGGTAAAACTTCCAAAAGTATGTTAAATAATAGTGGTGAGAGTGGCCAACCTTGTCTTGTTCCTGATGTTAGTGGAAATGGTTTCAGTTTTTCACCACTGAGAACGATGTTGGCTGTGGGTCTGTCAAATATGGCCTTTATTATGTTGAGGTAAGTTCCCTCTATGCCTATTTACTGGAGGTTTTTTTTATCATAAATAGGTGTTAAATTTTGTCAAAAGTTTTTTCTGCATCTATTGAGATGAACATATGGTTTTTCTCCTTCAGGTCTTTAATACAATTTAGCACATTGATTGATTTGCGTATACTGAAGAATCCTTGCATTCCTGGGATAAACCCCACTTGATCATGGTGTATGATCCTTTTAAAGTGCTGTTAGATTCTGTTGGCTAGTATTTTGTTGAGGATTTTTGCATCTATGTTCATCAGTGATATTGGCCTGTAGTTTTCCCTCTTTGTGACATCTTTGTCTGGTTTTGGTATCATGGTGATGGTGGCCTCGTAGAATGAGTTTGGGAGTGTTCCTCTCTCTGCTGTATTTTGGAAGAGTTTGAGAAGGATATGTGTTAGCTCTTCTCTAAATGTTTGATAGAATTCACTTGTGAAGACATGTGGCTTTTGTTTGTTGGAAGATTTTTAATCACAGTCTCAATTTCAGTGCTTGTGATTGACTTGTTTATATTTTCTATTTCTTCCTGGTTCAGTCTCAGAAGGTGGTGCTTTTCTAAAAATTTGTCCATTTCTTCCAGGTTGTCCATTTTTCTGGCATATAGTTGCTTATAGTGATCTCTCATGATCCTTTGTATTTCTGCAGCGGGACTGCTTTTACTGCATCCCATAGGTGTTGGGTTGTCGTGTTTTCATTGTCATTGGTTTCTAGGTGTTTTTTGATTTCCTCTTTGACTTCTTAAGTGATCTCTTTGCTATTTAGTAGTGTATTGTTTAGCCTCTATGTGTTTGTATTTTTTACAGACTTTTTCTTTAACTGATATCTAGTCTCATAGCGTTCTTATCAGAAAAGCTACTTGATATGATTTCAATTTTCTTAAGTTTACCAAGGCTTGATTTGTGACCCAAGATATGATCCATCCTGGAGAATATTCCATGAGCACTTGAGAAGAAAGTGTATTCTGTTGTTTTTGGATGGAATGTCCTATAAATATCAATTAAGTGCATCTTGTTTAATGTGTCATTTAAAGCTTTTGTTTCCTTATTTATTTTCATTTTGGAAGATGTGTCCATTGGTGAAAATGGGGTGTTAAAGTCCCCTACTATGATTGTGTTACTGTCAATTTCCCCTTTTGTAGCTGTTAGCATTTGCCTTATGTATTGTGGTAGTCCTATGTTAGGTGCCTAATTATCTATAACTGTTAAATCTTCTTCTTGGATTGATCCCTTAATCATTATGTAGTGTCGTTCTTTGCCTCTTATAATAGTCTTTATTTTAAAGTCGATTTTGTCTGATATGAGAATTGCTACTCCAGCTTTCTTTTGATTTTCATTTGCATGGAATATCTTTTTCTATCCCCTCACTTTCAGTCTGTATGTGTCCTTAGGTCTGAAGTGGGTCTCTTGTAGACACCATATGCATGAATCTTGTTTTTGTATCTGTTCAGCTAGTCTGTGTCTTTTGATTGGAGCACTTAATCCATTTACATTTAATGTAGTTATCAATATGTATGTTCCTATTACCGTTTTCTTAATTGTTTGGGGTTTGTTATTGTAGGTCTTTTCCTTCTCTTGTGTTTCCTGCCTGGAGAAGTTCCTTTAGCATTTGTTGTAAAGCTGGTTTAGTGCTGCTGAATTCTCTTAACTTTTGCTTGTCTGTAAAGGTTTTAATTTCTCCATCTAAGCTGAATGAGATCCTTGCTAGGTAAAGTAAACTTGGTTGTAGGTTTTCCCTTTCATCACTTTAAATATGTCCTTTCACGCTCTTCTGGCTTGCAGAGTTTCTGCTGAAAGATCAGCTGTTAACCTTATGGGGATTCCTTTGTATATTATTTGTTGCTTTTCCCATGCTGCTTTTAATGTTTTTTCTTTGTATTTAATTTTTGATAGTTTGATTAATATGTGTCTTAGCATGTTTCTCCTTGGAATTACCCTGTAAGGGACTCTCTGCACCTCCTGGACTTGACTGACTATTTTCTTTCCCATATTAGGGAAATTTTCAACTATAAACTCTTTAAATATTTTCTCAGTCTCTTTCATTTTTTCTTCTTCTTCTGGGACCCCTATAATTCAAATGTTGTTGTGTTCATTGTTCCAGAGGTTTCTGAGACTGTCCTCAATTCTTTTCATTCTTTTTTCTTTATTCTGCTCTGCAGTATTTATTTCCACTATTTTATGTTCCAGGTCACTTATCCATTCTTCTGCCTCAGTTATTCTGCTATTGATT
>NC_041222.1:71835493-71858104 GCF_002837175.3 Physeter macrocephalus
TATTTCCAAGATTTTGGATCATCTTTACTATCATTACTCGGAACTATTTTCAAGGTAAACTGCCTGTTTCCTCTTCATTTGTTTGGTCTGGTGGGTTTTTACCTTGCCCCTTCATCTGCTGTGTATTTCTCTGTCTTCTCATTTTGCTTAACTTACTGTGTTTGGGGTCTCCTTTTCACAGGCTGCACGTTCGCAGTTCCATTGTTTTTGGTGTCTGCCCCCAGTGGCTAAGGTTGGTTCAGTGGATTGTGTAGGCTTCCTGGTGGAGGGGACTAGTGCCTGTGTTCTGGTGGAGGAGGCTTGATCTTGTCTTTCTGGTGGGAGGACCACGTCCAGTGGTGTGTTTTGGGGTGTCTGTGACCTTATTATGATTTTAGGCAGCCTCTCTGGTATAGCTGGGGTTGTGTCCTGTCTTGCTAGTTGTTTGGCATAGGGTGTCCAGCAATGTAGCTTGCTGGTTGTTGAGTGGAGCTGGGTCTTAGCATTGAGTTGTGGATCTCTAGAGAGCTTCTGCTGTTTGATATTACATGGAGCCGGGAGGTCTCTGGTGGTTGAATGTCCTGACTCACCTCTCCCACATCACAGGCTCATGCCTGACACCTGGCTGGAGCACCAAGACCTTGTCAGCCACACAGCACAGAAGAAAAGGAAGAAAAAAAAAAGAAAGAAAGAAGAAAAAAATTTAAAAAACAAAATAAATTTTTTTTTTTTTGGTTTTTGTTTTTGTCAAAATAAATTTTTTTAAATAAAAAAAATTTTTAAAAATATGTTTAAAAAGAAGGAAGAAGAGAGCAACCAAACCAAAAAACAAATCCACCATGATAACAAGCATAAAAAGCTATACAAAAAAAAAAAAAAGGACAGACAGAGCCCTAGGACAAATGGTACAAGCTATACAGACAAAATCACACAAAGAAGCTTACACATACACACTCACAAAAAGAGAAAAAGCAAATATATATATATATATATATATATATAAATTTTAAAAAAAGGAAGAGAGCAACCAAATCAATAAACAATTCTACCAATGATAATAAGCTCTACATATTAAACTAAGATAAACATAATACCAGAAACAAATTAGATGCAGAAAGCAAACCCCAAGTCTACAGTTGCTCCCAAATTCTACCGCTTCCATTTTGGGATGATTCGTTGTCTATTCGTGTATTCTAGAGATGCTGGGTACATCAACTTGATTGTGGAGATTTAATCCACTGCTCCTGAGGCTGCTGTGAGAAATTTCCCTTTCTCTTTGTTCACATAGCTCCTGGGGTTCAGCTTTGGATTTGGCCCCACCTCTGCATGTAGGTCACCTGAGGGCATCTGTTCCCCGTCCAAACAGGGTTAAAGTACCAACTGAATAGTGGGCTCTGGCTCACTCAGACCGGGGGGAGAGAGGGGTACAGGATGCGGGGTGAACCTGCAGGGGCAGAGGCCAGAATGATGTTGCAACAGCCTGCAGCACACTGTGTGTTCTCCCGGGGAAGCTGTCCCTACATCACTGGACCCTGGCAATGGCGGGCTGCACAGGATCCCAGGAGGGGAGGTGTAGATAGTGACCTGTGCTTCCACACAGGATTCTTGGTGGCTGCTTAGTGTCTCAAGCCCGTCTCTGGTGTCTGAGCTGACAGCAAAGGCTCGTGCTCATCTCTGGAGCTTGTTTAGGCGGTGCTCTGAATCCCCTCTCCTCGCACACCCCGAAACAATGGTCTCTTGACTCTCAGGCAGCTCCAGAGTTTTTCCCAGACTCCCTCCCGGCTAGCTGTGGTGCACTAGCCTCCTTCAGGCTGTGTTCACGCAGCCAACCCCAGTCCTCTCCCTGGGGTCTGATCTCCAAAGCCCAAGCCTCAGCTCCCAGCACCCACCTGTCCCGGTGGGTGATCAGACAAGCCTCTCAAGCTGGTGAGTGCTGTTCAGCACTGCTCCTCTGTGCAGGAGTCTCTTCACTTTGCCCTCTGAACCCCTGTTGCTGAGCTCTCCTCCATGGTTTCAAAGCTTCCCCCACCCCCACCCCCACCACTTCCACCAGTGAAGGGGCTTCCTTGTGTGTGGAAATTTTTCCTCCTTCATAGCTTCCTCCCAGAGGTGCAGGTCCCATCCCTATTCTTTTGTGTCTGTTTTTTCTTTTGCCCTTCCCAGTTACGTGGGGAGTTTCTTGCCTTTTGGGAGGTCTGAGGTCTTCTGCCAGCGTTCAGTAGGTGTTCTGTAGGAGTTGTTCCACATGTAGATGTATTTCTGATGTATTTGTAGGGAGGAAGATGATCTCCACGTCTTACTCTTCTTACTCCTCTGCCATCTTGAAGGTCTCCCTCTGCCTCTGATAATTCTTTAATTCTCATCTTAGGTGCCATTTCCTCTGAAGAGTGTCCCCTTACTTCCAACATTAAGTTGTTTGTTCATTCCATGTTCTTGAATTTGCACTTCCATATGAGATTATTGTACATAATATTTACTTATTTTTGCCTGAAGGACCACTCTCTAGATGGATCGTATAAGAGAGAAATCACTCTTATCTTTCTTTTTCTGTTCTGTACCAGTTTATGCTTCAGAAATTGTAAAATGGGTGGATGGATGGATAGATGGATGGACACTTACATAGATAAGTGAACTGGAGCCTGTATACCTTCTCTATTTCCTTTTACCTTCTAAGGAGTCATTATCTTAGAAAGGAACAGGCTCTCTCACATGTGTGACCATTATCTCTTTCTGATATATAAGTTTCTGCCCTTTATTCTCATTGTAAGTAGACATATTTAGGAAAGGGATACATTGGATATGCTTAAACTTCCATAAAGTTAATGTGAGTAAAAAAAGTTCTGGATGCTCTTATTCAAACTTCTCCTTCTGCGATAGAGACCAAAAAGTCATATTCCTTTTGGAAAACAAAATATGTGAAAAGTACTTTACATCTAGCTTCTGCTTTTTTGATAAATAAATGATGTCAATTTATATATGACAATGAAATCCCAATATTGACAGTAATGAAAATAGGAATGATAGTACACTTTACAGTGTGAAATAAACTGTGAAATGTTTTACACACATGTTAACTATTACTAACTTCTCTTTGAGAGATATTTATTCTTATTGTAGATCTAATAATTCATGGTTGTTCATTCATCATTTAGACAGCATATTTCAATTTATCTATACATAACTATAAAATAAAAAGAAGGGATAAATCTTCTGCCTTCAGACAGATATATACATGTCCCATTGTACAATTATGTAGATATAATTTCAAGGATTCTATGTGCTTATTTTTAAAACTTCAAGTACAAGACTTGAAATTCAAGTTTAAGACACTTTCCGTGTTTTTTCCCAATATTTCTTATAAGATGTATTTTTGTCTTGAGATCTCTAACTGTGGGCACAGTAAGTTTACTAGACTGAGCCCAAAGTTATTCTTCTAAATGTCTGAAGAAAACATATTTATGAAGGGATATATTCCTTTAAAATGCATCTCAAGAGAGGGAGAATCAAAAATTATGTGAAATCTCTGAAGAGATTATGATCATTCCTACTAAGTCTTAGAGAGAAATGTATTAGTGCATGAAAAGTGAGACAAATACAAACCAGAATATTTTCAATTAGAGCAGCAAACAGCTTCAGAAACACAGCAACACGTTATCAATCAGTGAGATTCTTTTGGTATGCTTTTCATTAGTAGTAACAGTCGGTGTGGAACTGTGTGTGTGTGTGAACACGTGTTGGTGAAGAGCAAGAACAAGAGTTTCAAGAGAACAAGAGAGAAACTTGACTACTTTTCTAGTTATCACCTTACTGCTTTTTATCTAGTTTTAAAATATGTGTGTCTCCCTTTTCAACTGTTTTATGTACAATGATTCTTCTTTGGGAAAACGGAAAAATAATTGATTACAATAATGATGAAAATTATAATTTTGTTTCTTAGTTAATTAAGTTATAATAAAATAAAAAGGTCATCATAAAAATTGTTTAAACCTGGAAAACAGTATATAGCTTAGATTTCTAGGGGAGAAAAACCAAGACATTCTATTAAATTTTCTAAATATGAATATCTCCAGTTGTAGTGGTTATTTTCCTGTTTGTAAATGATAGTATTTAAAGCATTTTGATTAAATTGACTGATTAGTGGACTGAATTGGTTAGCCATTTTTATCCAAATTGTTGCTACATTTTGACAAGGCTTTGGTAACTTCTATCATAAAGGGAGCAATGTCAATGTCTGTGTGTTTGTGTGTGTGTGTGTGTGTGTGTATAACACATATTTGTTTGTACATAAATAAACAAAATACTGTTAGTAATTTTACCCCCGTTGCCCATAATGCAGGTCCAATATGAATAAATGACAATGACAGAATGACAGCAGGTCAAGGAGAATTGAATGCTACAAAGCATTGACTTTGCTGAAAGTTTATAAAATTCAGAATCAGGATACTAATCTAAGAATATTTTTGTCCAGGTCCTTTTGTTTTGATGTCTCAATTTCCCTCTTGTTACCATGCTCTGACCTCAAGGAAATATAAAGAAAACCTTACTACCTTTATCCATTCTATATTGAAAGTATTATTTTGTTTACTTGGTTATATCCTTCTTTTAATAATGGAGAAGGCAAGTGTGCTTAGTGTGCCCCTTGCTTCCATTTGCCACCTTTCCTTGGTATTTTTATAATTATTGGTTCTTTTATTCATTGAATGGACTTTTCTAGAAATTGCTAATTAAGACCAAGTGTTATCTGTACTCACTTTTCAACTCACTGCAATTGGATTTCTTCCTAAAGTATTCTCTTTAAATCACCCTCATTAAGGTCAGCAATGAAGATTTGGAAAAGAGAGAATGAGACTATGTCACAGACTGTCAGGTGGCCTCTCTCCAATTAAGCTAATTACTCCCTCCACTTGCCCCTTGAAGTAACCGGACCTGGCTGTTATTAATGGCCCCATCTACCTTGTTTGTAAACCTGGGCTAGTACACTATTTCTGTTTTCCTGCATGTTGCCCCTACCTTTCAGAATTATTGCTTTATTAGATTATCTTCAAATTATCAAATTTGTGTTTATTACTTGTTTTATTCAGGATCCTCACTGACTATCCATTTCTTCTTCAAATTATACTTCCTCTTACCTGCCTAGTAGTTCCATTTGTTTTTCTTTCTAGAATCTTTCACGAAACCATTCTTTTTCCATATCCTGGCCCTTACATTTCAGAGTTTTCTAGATGCCCCTCTTTTTTCTTTTATCACTCTCTATTCATTCACTCCCCCATTGCTTAAATTATCATCTATATTCATATAAATTACTTATATCTATCTTTAGCATGGGTGTCACACTTGAACTTCTGATCTAAGATATATATTAAATGACTCCTCCTATGTGTTTCCAAACTGACCACACCATCTTCCACCTCACACATTCATTTATTGCTCTGTTCACTGAATGATACTCCATCTACCAAGTTGCTCAAGATTATAAATTGAGCTATCATTGGCAACTTCTGTCTAATTCCCTATGTCCAGTCAGAAAATTCTATTAATTCTATCTCTTCATGTCTCTTCAATATTATCCCTGCATTGTACTGTCACTATTACTAACTTAGTTCAAGCACAAATAATTCTTTTATTTTTAAATTTTTATTTATTTTATGTATTTATTTTTGGCTGCATTGGGTCTTCATTGCTGCACGTGGGCTTTCTCTAGTTGTGGTGAGCAGGGGCTACTCTTCGTTGTGGTGCATGGGTTTCTCATTGCAATGGCTTCTCTTGTTGAGGAGCACAGGTTCTAGGCGTGCGGCCTTCAGTTGTTGTGGTGTGCAGGCTCAGTAGTTGTGGTGCACAAGCTTAGGTGCTCCACAGAATGTGGGATCTTCCCGGACCAAGGATCGAACCTGTGTCCCCTGCATTAGCAGGCAGATTCTTAACCCCTGTGTCACCAGGGAAGTCCCAAGCACAAACAATACTTAAACTGAATGCTCCAGTATCTTTTTTACTAAAACCTATCATGGTGTCCAATACTTCAGACTTTCACTCAGGCTATTACCTGAGCCCTTATCTCTAAACATCGGTCTTCATCTGACTGACTGTGACTCCCAATTATGTGTTTAATTTCAGTCTATCATCTTCTGTAGAAAGCTGCTCCTTGCCTTCTCATCCAATGTTACTTGCTTAAACATGCTTCAATAGCACTCAATTCGTATGTCTACTAAAGCATTTATCACAGTGGTAGATAAATATCTGTTCATTAGTTTTTGAGATCAATGATACTGACATATGTATCTTTAATTACTAAAATAATACCTGCAACAGTGTAAGCATGCATTCTAATAAATATTATATCAAAAAATTTAAAAAGCAATGTGAACCCTGCTCCCACATAACTCATCTTAGTAAGTGTGCAGAAACACTATGCTGTAAGATTTGCTAGCCTCTTTGAAGCTAGCAGATTGCCCTGCAGGTGCTATAATGCCGCAGGATGCAGTATTCCATGCCATATGGACTGGTTTTCAAATATGAAATTCAAAATAGAATGAGAACATTTTAAATCATTTTGAGGTTATATAAGTGAAGAATTAGATATTTAATATAATTTTACTCAATAAAAAGTCCCTTTCTTTTTAATAGATACTTCAATCCAAAGAGTTAATATTACATAATGAGAGTAGAAATTGCTACAGGATAGAGAGCTTTAGATTAGGCTAAGATTGTACTTAATTTTATTTCTCTTCAAAGTTCCCATTAATGGAGAATATCTGTATCCTTTGAAAAGATAGTCTAAGTAAACTAGGGCTAAGATCAATTCTGCTTTCAGTCTGCAATAAAACTGTCATAGAGATTTACCAAATAAAATAAAATAATGATTGGCAAAGAGTAGTGGGATCAGCAGCTCAGTCAGACTAGTAATATTGAAGGGTCTTGCCAGCCTGAAGAAAAGGCAACTTAATGATAATAATAAAAGGTTGCACTTGTTACTGTGTGTTGATTTTTGCCTTTTTTTTTTCAAGCTGTAAATTGTAGAATTCAGACTTTTAAGTATTTGTAGATGAAACAAGGAACATAAACTTAAATACTTCTCCTTGGAGAGAAATCAATAGTTACATTTCTCTCTTTTAAGTCAATATTTTATATTCTCACCAAAAGGAGAGCCATATCAATATTTTAACATCAGTGTCATACTCATCCTTATTTAGCCACTTGTTTGTCTGAGTCCTCTGATGATAGTAAAAATGTCTGTGATGGTTTCCAAATAAAGCTCCACAGTAAAAAAGAACGGGCCATTAACAGTAACTTAATGAGGGTATTTCTGCTTCCTAAACTTAGGATTTAATGATCACTTAATTATACAAGCCTCATCTATCTAAAATAGGAAATGCCACCAAATTTATGATGGGAAAGGCATCTTTCCCAGTAGCCTTACCTCTAATTGCAATGACAATTAAAAATTCTGATTTGTGTCCACAATTTTAATCTAATGTAATCATTAAATGAAAATAATATAAAGCCATACTATCTCAGAAATTTGAGCTTAATTACCCAGTGGATATTATAAAGTAAATACATGCTGTTTTTCAATATTAAAGAAGAAGAAAATCCTGCTGTTTGCGACAACATGGATGACCCCAGATGACATTATCCTAAGTGAAATAAGACAGTCGCAGAAAGACAAATAACTCCAGTTACATGAAGAATCTAAAAAAATCATACTCATAGATGCAGAGAATACAATAAGTGGTTGCCAAAGGCTGCAGGGTAGAGGGAAGTGGGGAGTTATATAATGGGCATAAATTTCATTTATGCAAGAGGAATAAGTTCTAGAGACGTGCTGTACAATCTGGTGCCTATAGTTAATAATAGTGTCTTGTTCACTTCAAAATTTGTTAAGATAATAGCTGCCATATAAAGTATTCTTTTCACAAAAAAATAGGTACACACACAAAATACAAAAGGACAGGAAACTCTGGGACATGAGTTGGACATGACTATAACCCTGATCGTAGTGACTGTATCACTACAATGTCCTATGTCCAAACTCATCAAACTGTATATATTAAATATGTGTAGTTATTTTCATGTTAATATTTCAATAAAGCTATTAAAATAAAACAAAATGATAAAACAAAATGAAGTAAAATAAAACCAGACAATTAAAAGGTAAATATGTTCTTGGTGTAAGCCAGGAAAATATTTAGGTGGGTTATTTCACTAAAGGTGTGTGTGCATATTTAGGTATGTATGTTTGTATGTGTGTGTGTGTAATAGCCAGTTTTAGACAATTGATTAAATTATATAATTAAATAATTCATTACTCATTGATTGTTCTTCATAGTTTATTAATCTGATTATTCAGGTCTATACTGAGGTGACATGACCAAGGCAGACATAGCCTTAAGGCACAATGACTTATAATAAACTCAAGCCATGATCCTGGTAGTCAACTCATTGCATTTCTAATGTCGATATTTGGTCTCTCTCTTTTAACTGAACTCTTCCCTCAGTACCTTAAATAAATTTTGGAATTTAAAGGTACTTGAGTAGCCCATTCTCACCTTAGGTGCCTCAACAGCAAATCACTTTACATCTTAATTCTATTCGATGGAGTGTTTCATTTCTGATAATTCTGTTTGCTTAACATTTTAAAGCCCTAGATACTAATAATACAGTTGACCCTGGAACATCATGGGTTTAAACAGCATGGGTCTCCCTATACACGTTTTTTTATTCAATAAATATAGTATCTAGATTTTCATTTTACAGATCTTTAAAATAAAGTGTGGGGACTCAAAATCAGGCAGTGTTCAATTAGAGATCACAATATGTGGAATCAAAAGGACTAGGGCTTGAGTCATGATTATATCCAAACTGTTTCAGCTTCCTGCCCTTGGGTGAGCCATTCATCAATTCCTTTGGTTTTGAGGCAGAGATAGCAGTATGCAGATTTTCCTGTGCCTAGGGTTTGGCATCTCTAACCCCTGCATTGTTCAAGGGTCCCTTGTATGACTTGGTTTTGCTAACTAAATTTTGGGCTTACTCTCTATCCCCAAATTACTATTCTAATTATATGCCCACTATCCCAGGTCCTTTCTCTGAAGAGACAGTTTTACTTTTACTGTCCTCCATCCTAGGGAGTAAGAGCTGAGAGATGTTTTACATCCCAGTGCCTCAAAATGTGATAAACACTGAGAAACCTACTGGATGCTTGTCTGAACTTTAAGGTGCTCTGTACTCCTATACTATCTTTTGGGATAACCTTATTTTGAATTTTAAATCATATCTGGGAAGTGAGATTGAACATGTTCAAAAATGATTAACTGTATTTTGTCCTCCTTCAGTGAAGGACCATTTCAGAAATGATACCTGTTTCCTAAAGCACAACCACAAACAAGTGCTTAAATCAATGAATTCTGGTCTAACATGAAGGTGGCAAGTAAAGACCGAGTACCACTTGTCCACCACGTTATACAGAGGCAGCCATAAGACTCAGACTTCAACCCCCTGCCTATGACAGATGAGGAACTGCTACTTCCCTGACAATGAATTCTGGAGAAGTGGCAGAACAGAGCTGGATGCCAAGTTTTCTTCATAGTACCATAAGATTTGTTTTCAAACCCTGTTTATATGAGGCATAGAAATGGTTCTTTCTCAAATCTACGGCAAAATATTGGAACAGATTTGGAAGCCAGATTCCACAATGTCATATGTATAATTGTAACCCAAAGAACCTAGTCTTCATGTCACTTTGGGTGAGGCAGCTTTCTGAAGCCGAGACAATCCCTGTATGGGATGGCAGTTGAATACTAACTTTCAGGACTGGACCACAAATCTACCTCTGCAATATGATCACAGTGGCTCATCCGGATCAACATCCATTTCATATGTTTTGAGTCCATGTTAATTGGGTACATACCTATTAAGAATGTTTATATCTTGTTGGTGGATTGAACTTTCATCAATATGAAATATCACTCTTTGCCAAAAGTACTACTTCATTCCTTAAAGTCTACTTTATCTTGTACTAATATAGTTATACTAGCTTTCTTGGTGGGTATATCTTTTTCCATCACTTTACTTCCAACCATTTTGTTTCTTTATATTTAAAACCTGTCTTTTAGAAGCCATATTTTAAAATTCCAGTTTGAAATATTAAGCTTTCAATTGAAATTCACATTTATTTGATGTGATTAGTGATATATTCGGTTTCAGATCTACCTTCTTTCCATTTGTGCAATACTTGATTTATCTGTTTCATGAAGTTCCTTTTTTCCTCGTTTGCCTCCTTTCAGATGGCTCAAATATCTTATTTTAATTTATTATTTTAGCTTAATGTTAGTTTTTCATTTTTTAAAAATAAAACAATTTTACTTGTTCTTTTACTGGGTAAATGATTTAAACATACACTCTTATTATAGTAAAATGAAATGACTGATTTTATCCTGCCTTAGTAACAGCAAAACTGAGAGCACTATATAGCCATTTACATCCCTCCATATTTTGGCATCATTTTATATTATTTTACATGTTTTGATGCTACATATATTTAAACTTTCAAAATCCATTTCAATTAGTTTTATAAGTAAATGTTTACTTCTATTTTAGCATCACGTTCAATTTTCCTTGCTCCTCATTTTTTCTACATTAACATGATTCCATCTGGAATTATTCTTTTTTTCTGCTGGGAGAACTCCATTTAAGATCTGTTTTAATATGGTTAATTCCCACAATTTTTATTTCTCTAGAAACATATCTCCTTTTCCTCTCATTACTTTTAATTTTTTTTCCACTTTGCCTTTACTTTTAGACAGTAGGACAAACTGGAAATAACCCAACCATCACATGCAATGATATACATCAGTCTCAAAATCATTAGGCTGAGTGAAAGGAGCCAGATAGGAAAAAAAAATTCTATATGATTTCATATTATCTAATTTTAAAACACTAGGAAACATGAACTAATCTGTAGTATTCCCCGTCATCTATCTTCCAGTTAACTTATCTATCAACTATTTAATCTATCTACTGTCTTTTTTTAATCTACCATCTACCTTTTCTACCTATCATCTATAAATCAATCTACTATCAATTATCTGTGTATCTTTCCATTATTTTTTACACATATATCATCTATCTTTAGCCTATCTTCTATCTTAAATCTATCTGTTATCCTTCTATCTCTCTTTTTCAATCAGTTGCTATTCTATCTCTTTCAATCTATCTGCTATTTATATATTTGAATGTCCATCTATCTCTGCCATTGGTTTATCTACAATTTTTTTATCTCTGCTGCTTTTACACTGTAATAGGCTTTATTTGTTAATGAATTATTATGACACATAAAAAAGACACTCTTTAAAGTGTCATTTCTTTAGCCTAAAAGAAAAGACTAAAAGAAGATATAATTAAAATCCATTAAACTATAAACATTTGTTTAAGCAAAATCCTGAAACAACAGAAGGCAGGAAAAGAAATCTGTCACTTGGAAAAAAATAATCACGGATTAAAAATAACTATAATTTTGGGGGGTAACAAATATATGTCAGATTTTACATCCAATTAATTTTTTATCTAAATCTCACAATAGCCCCAGGATGTAGGAAATGACTCTCTTCATTGTATAGATAAGGTGACTAAACTTACTAGTTGCTCCCAGCTAGTAAGTGGCAGAGATGACATGGAAATGCAGGACTTGCGTAAATAACATTTAGACTTGGATTAAGAGTTTACTATAATGAATATCCTGCATATCTAGTATAGGATAAAACTAAGGAAGGATTTATAAGATTTTGGAAAGACTCCTTGACTTAAGACCAAGATGGCTCACTGATATAAAATAGAATATTTGGTAGTGTATGCCAAGTTCCTGAAGTCACCAGCAGAGAAGAAAATCATGATCCTTTATTGTATGCCACTTGATATTTCCAAGAGAGACTCCAGAGACAGACGAAGTGAGCCATGGGTTAGACTGAGCATGGACAAATAGTAGGCTGCCTTGTATGGTAATGTGCAAATAATAGGTAAGCAAATATCTGTGCACTTTAAATAAATAAGTATAGACATCTTAGAAATCTCTTACAAGATTGATAAGTAAAGAATTACTTATTATCTTTTCTGGATCACGTTAGAATAATTGGCCTATACTATGCTGTAATTTAGTTTAGCAAATTGGCATATACTGCACTAAAATTTACACTTTTTATCATAAAATCCTCAAAAATGCTATGGAGTAAATATTCTTCACCTTTTTTTTTTTTTTTTTACAGATAAAGGAACTGAATCTCAAGGAAATTACAACATTTTCCATGTACATACAGATAGTAAAAGGCAAAGCAGGGACTCAAAATCAGGTAGTCTGAGTGTAAATCATCCTTTTGTATTTTAGACCACAAAATATATTAGATCATGAGGAAAAAATAAAACACACTCAACTCATCAAGAGCACAGCAATTGTTTACAGGTATAAACGTCCTTGGATAATAGTAACACCAACTGGATCAGTGTACTTCCACTCCCTCCTCTGGACACAGAATCCAACCTAACACACCTTATCTCCTGTTACCACCAACTGGACAACCCAACAGACAAACAGAGAAGAAAGCACAGCAGTGGTTTTGTGGGAAAATTTAGACAGAAATTTGCTTCCTAATGATTTTGAAACTTCAACCTAAGGAAGGCTGGGGCTTCTATTACGAGTGTGGCCCACTGAGAAATCGGCAGAGAAAAGCTGAAGACAACTCTAGACATCCACAGCAGAAAAGAAGGAGGAGGAGAAAAGGTATGTATCATCAGGGCTGTGCTCCTTCCAGGAGGGCTCTGAGGGATAATTCATCCCCTGGCTCTTCTAGCTTTTGGTGGCTCCACAGAGGCCTTAAGAGTTCCTTGGCTAATGGTAACATCACTCCAATCTCTGTCTTCTTTACATTGTTTCTTCTCTGTGTGTTTGTGTGTCTCTGGTCTTTATGTCTCTTACAGGGACATCTCCGTTGGAATTACAAGATGATCGATTCTCAAAATCCTTAATTTCATCTTCAAAGACCCATTTTTTTCACATAAGGTGATTGATATTCACAGGTTCGAGGGATTAGGAATACATAGTTTTGGAGGTAACTATTCACACTAGCACACTGGGAAAAATGTTATTTACATCAGTCTCTATTGCCTTTCTACACAAAATATGCAGAACACTAACGGGTCCACACTCATGGAAAAATCCACAAAAGATGGGAAAGTCACCAATTGCTACTTCTTTCTTTCACATATACAATCTGCTCCAGTTTTTGCACACTTTTAATTCCACCTTGATACCTTCAGTTGGTTGTACTATTTTTTGTTTTAATATTTTGTCCAAAGTTTATAATGGTTATTAGTGGTAGGTTTTATCTGATAGGGGGGATTCCTCTATCACTGGAAGACAAAGATGTGCAAATCCATTTAAGTTGATTCTCTTTATACTCAAATTGTTGTCTATTCAACACCACCATCAGCAGTCCCTGGAAGATTGCTGTAAAGGGAGATTCTCAGTCTCCATTCTGAGCTGACTGAAACAAAATCTGCATTTAAACCAGATTGACAGTTGATTCTTGGCATATTAAAGTTTATTGCTATTACTCACTAGAATATGCTTGCTCCTTGTCACTTGCTCACACATCTCTATTTAATAGTTAGTATGATTCTTGATATACACTGAGACAAAAAAGGAAAATGTATGTCTGCATGTACCAGGAGTGGTGAGGAAAATTTGGAAAATTGGACACAAACTTGGCTCTTTACAGACTATGTAGCATTGTCGTCAAAGAGTGGTTTGAACTAATTATATGTGCCCCTCAAATTTATGGCCTTTCAAGACTATTTAAATATTCTTCTCATTACATATATATGAAATATTTTAAGATTTTCATTCTATACATATATTAGAAGAATGAAATTAGCTATTATTACAAAGACTTCTCGAACATTCAGCTTAGAAAGAACCTTGGAATGACTTTAGTATACAGTTTATAAAGTAATATAGAACTTTAAAAATATAACTGTGATTTTATTTCTGCTTATCTTAAAAATGTACAAACACACACATATAGCATTTGAGGCAATACACATAATGATATGACATCAAGTTACACCAAGTCCCTCCCCAACATAGCAGCTCACTTTTTCCTTACTGTAGTATTTTTATTCAAAAATAGATATCCACCTAATTTATACCTGTCATTTTATCAAAATGTCAGCATGTGTCTTTTCCTTCCATCTTATTCCAGATCACAAATTTGATGAAATTATTACTATGTGGCTCATTTCAAAACTTCTTATGTTTCTAATTCATTCTTACTGAACGTTTCTACGGCTAGTACTACCATAATCAGTGGTTTTTATATATATATATAAAACCACTGATTTTGTATATATATATATATATATAAAATTTAGCAATATCTAGTCATATACATAATTTAGAAAAATTGTATAATTATATAATACATATATAATTTAGCAATTTAGCAAAACTTTAAGGTCTTCAGACTATAACATGAATGTGATGCACTGAGGGGAGTCAATCAATCATTGGTTATCCAAGTTTTAACTCTTTTGTAGATCTAATACATACACTGAAGGAACTAAAACTAGGATCATGGTACATTTCGTAATCAGCATTTCTGCTTGGCCTCTCAATAAAACACCCTGAATAGACCAATGTCTATTTATTTATATCTCCTTCACAAATCACATTGGATTTGAAATTTTATTTCAATAAATTCTATACAGCTCAGGCTCTACCTATCTCATTACTTTGGGGAAAAGTCATTCCTCATGTTTTAAAAAATGGTTTTTAAAGAAATTCCCTAATCATTTTTTTAAAGGGTGATTATCAAAGACAGGTAAATGTCAATGTAATTTATAAGATATGTAAGAAAGTAATTATGACAGAGGTTAATTGAAATGCATTGACATAATTAAACTCTCAGAGAAGTCATCGAAAATTTTAGAAAACACAATCAACAACTCCTTTATCTATATTTACTCATAGACAGTAATCTATTCACACACCACCCTCATTTCTGAATGTATGAATGTTGGCTTTTATTTGTTAACTTTTATTTTTCATAATGATGAGGTTTTATTTTTATATAAATAATAGAAGTGTTCCTTTCAAAGAGTGTTGAAAAGTTTTTCTCTTATAATAGCTTTATTCTCTGTAGGACCTGCTTCATAAATGTTCTATAATCTTTAAGCTTCCAGTGTGAACTTTGTTCTATTTCAAAATCTGACCAGGCACTTAGACCTGGACAGGGCTTACTGTGTTCTGGATCTCATTTTTGCTTACTTTCTCAAGATTTTATTCCTTTGGGTATTTATGAAAGAAATTATAAGACATTTGGTATTTTCTTAAAAACAACATCTGGGAGTAGGAGAGGGGAGGAAGCATAGGAAGTATGGAGGAAACAAGATGAACCATATTTTGATCATTTGAAACCAGGTTAAAGAGACATCAGCATTTGTTGTGCCATTCTTTGTACTCTTGTTTGTGTGTAAAATTTTTCATAATGAAAATTTTAAAAATACATCTTCTTTTGGTAATCCCCACTCTCTCCTACATCTTCTAGCAGTTTTCTCTTTTTAAATAGTTCCCTTAGCATTGAAATATACTCCATTATTAGCAATCTTTAAAAAAAATGAGCACTCCAACAGTTGTCCCAGATGCTCTGCTCTTTTCTGTCTACATTGTTGAACCAACCTTGAGTCAATACCTCCCAAATGTATAACTCAGATACCTTATTTCCTTATTTTTACCTCATTTAAATATCTTCCATAGAATGTCTTTTTTTTTAAGTTACAGCACTGCTTAAAATTCTTCAATGCTTTGTGTGCCAGTACCATACTGTTTTGATTACTGTAGCTTTGTAGTATAGTTTGAAATCAGGGAGCATGATACCTCTAGCTTTGTTCTTTTTTCTCAAGATTGTTTGGCTATGCAGGGTCTTTTGCATTTCCATACAAATTTTAGAATTATTTGTTCTAGCTCTGTGAATACATTGGTATTTTGGTAGGAATTGCATTAAATCTGTAGATTGTATTGGGTAATATGGTAATTTTAACAATATTAATTCTTCCAATTCATGATCATAATATATCTTTCCATCTGTTTGTGCCATTTTCAATTTCTTTCATCAGTGTCTTATAGTTTTATGAGTACAGATCTTTTACCTCTTCAGTTAGATTTATTCCAAAAACAGACACACAGATCAATGAAATAGAATAGAAATTCCAGAAATGAACCCACACTTATGTGGGAAATTAATCTACAACAAAGTAGACAAGAATATACGGTGGGGAAAAGATAGCCTATTGAATTAATGGTATTGGGAAAACTGTATAGCTACAAGCAAAAGAATCAAACTGGAATACTTTCTCACACCATATACAAAATTAAACTCAATATAGACTAAAGACTTAAATGTAAGACACAAAACCATAAAACTTCTAGAAGAAAACATAGGCAGTATGCTCTGACATCAGTCTTAATGATATTTTTTCAGATACGTCTCCTCAACAAGAGAAACAACAGCAAAAATAAACAAATGGGACAGGACTTCCCTGGGGGCCCAGTGGTAAAGAATCCACCTTCCAATGCAGGGGACACAGGTTCAATCCCTGGTCAGGGAACTAAGATCCCACATGCCATGGGGCAACTAAGCTCACGTGCCACAACTACTGAGCTCGCATGCCACAACTAGAGAGAAGCCCACGCACTGCAACAAAGGGCCCATGTGCTACAGTGAAAGATCCAGCATGCCTCAACAAAGATCCCGCGTGCCGCAACTAAGACCCAATACAGCCAAAAAATGAAGAAAATAAATTTTTTAAAAAACAAAAACAAATGGGATTACATCAAACTAAAAATCTTCTGCACAGCAAAGGAAACTATCAATGAAACAAAAGACTGCCTACTGAATGAGAGAAGATATTGGCAAATAATATAACCATATAGGAGTAAATATACAAAATATACAAAGAACATATGCAAGTCAACATCAGAAAACAAGCAACCCAAATTTAAAATGGGCAGAGGATCTGAATAAACATTTTTCCAAAGAACACATAAAAGAGGACCAAAAGGCACATGAAAGATGCTCAATGTATCAGGGAAATGCAAATCAAAACCACAATGAGATACCACCTCACAACTGTTAGGATGGCTATCATCAAAAAGATAACAAAGCAGAAACTAACACACCATTGTAAAGCAATTATACTCCAATAAAGATGTTAAAAAAAATAAAATAAACTTAATTTTCAGGAAAAAAAAAAGACAACAAATAGCAAGTGTTGCTGAGGACATGGAGAAAAGGGAACCCTCATGCACTGTTGGTGGGAATACAAGTTGGTACGGCCACTATGGAAAACAGTATGAAGATTCTTCAAAAAATTAAAAATAGAACTACCGCATCATCTAGCAATTCCTCTCCTGGGTATTTATCTGAAGAAAAAAAACTGATTGGAAAATATATATGTACTCCTATGTTCATTGCATCATTTTTACATTAGCCAAGATACAGAAGCAACCTAACTGCTCATCAATACAAAAATGGGTAAAGAAGATGTGGTATAAACACACACACACACACACACACACACACACACACACACACACACACACACACTGGACTATTACTCAGTCATAAAAAAAGAAATCTTGCCATTTGTGACATGGATGGACTAGAGAGTATTATGCTAAGTGAAATAAGTCAGACAAAAAATGACAAATACTGTACAATTTCACTTATATGTGAAATCTAAAAAATTAAATAAACAACATAACTAAACAAAAACAGAGTCATAGATAAAGACAGCAAACAGGTGGCTGTCAGTGGTAGAGAGAATGGGGATGGGGATAGGAGAGAAATAGGTGATGGGGATTAAGAGGTACAAACCTCCAGTTGCAAAATAAAAAAGTCACGGATATGAAAAGCACAGTGTGAGGAATATAGTCAATAATCATGTAATATCTTTTTATGTTGACAGATGGTAACTAGACTTATCATGGTGATCATTTTGAAATGTATAGAAATATCAAACCACTATGTTGTGTAACAAGAACTAACATAGTGTTGTAGGTCAACTATATTTCAAAAACAAACAAACAAGCTCATAGCAAAAGAGATCAGATTTGTGGTTACCAAAGGCAGGGCGTGGGGTGAGGGGGAATTAGTGAAGGCAGCCAAAAGGTACAAACTTCCAGTTATAAGATAAATAAGTAGTAGGGATGTAATGTACAGCATGATAAATATAATAAAGCTGCTGTATGTTTTATATGAAAGTCGTTATGAGAGTAAATCCTAAGATTTATTATCCCAGGGAAAAATATGTTTTCTTTTTGTTTTTTTTTTCTGTATTTATATGAGATGATGGATGTTCACAAGACTTACTGTGATAATCATTTCATGATGTATAAAAGCCAAATAATTAGACTGTACAGCTTAAACTTATACAGTGCTATGTGTCAGTTATATCTCAATATAACTGGAAGAAAAAAAGAAAAGGTCTTCAATGGTTTTTCATTGAACGTAGGATAAAATACAAATTCCTTACTAAGATCTTCCAGGTTTTGCCTGTTTTTGTCCATATCTATTCCTGTGACTTCATCTGCTTTCGCTCATCTCTCTTAACAACTAACTTTCTGTCACTTGATTTTTTTTTTCAAACACTCAAATATATCAAGCTCTTTCCTACTTCATAATGGTTTGCATTTTGTGTTCTCACTCCAAGAAAAGTGTTTCATCCTACTCTTTAAACGGTTTTATTTTTTATTAAACTTTTCATTTTAAATGTTGACTATTCAGAGACGTTTTTTCTGACTACCTTTTCTGGAATAGTTCCCTTCATAAACTCTTTCTTAAAATACTATTTTATAAATACCACAGTTTATAAATAGTTTACTTAACTGATTACTTGGTTTTGTATGCTCCCTTATCTAAACTGTCTCCTTTATGAGATCAAGCACATTTTTATTTACTATCTAGAACATTATCTGGTATATGATTAATCCTTAATGTATTTGTTAAGTGCATGAGCAAAAGGTAGATTGTAGTTTCCAGAAACTAAAATCTTTACAGAACATTTCAATATTAAACGATGGTAATTAGCATGCAATATAAATTAATCTAAATTTAAATTATAATATATATTTGTTAAATATATATAACATATACATATCTAAAGTATAAATTATAACACATATGTGTTAAAATAAAAACTATTCTATTTTTTAAAAGTTACCTGCAAATTTTATGCTAGGGTGATATGATAGTTTCCAAAAATTATACTAATCTGCTCTTTAGTATTAAAAGGGAATTTTTGGAAATTGGACTTGAGGTATGCAAAGGTGGACTGTACTGTATAAGGTGTACAGCTTAGTTATCTGATGCATACATCATAAAATGATTACCACAATAAGTATACTGAACATCCATCATTTCATAAAGATACAAAAAAAGAAAAAAAAGAATGCTTTCCTTGTGTTGAGAAATCTTAGGATTTACTCTCTTAACATGGAAAGGTGGCTCAAGTTGTTTTTTGGATATTGAAAAAGTGTTACTTGAGAAATACAGCATGTTCACAAGTACTTAATTTACCTATAGAATTTCATAAAATGATTTTTATACCCAAAGTTATTTTATATACATTAATTGTTCTACTTTATACTCCTGTGGAATCCTGTGGGAATACAGTAATTAAAATAATCTGGAAATTATTTTCTTCTTATGGTACAAGAAATTATTTTCTTCTTATGCTTGCAAAGAGTTGCAATGGCTTAACCATGTTCACACAATGGGTATGTAATAGAGACCTGTCAGGAGAAAACATGAAAAGTCTCTAAAATGTGCAAAAGTTGCTTGGGGGTCCATTCAACAGTATGTTGGGCTTTCTGGGGTTTTTGTATTTATCTAACACTATAGGATTTGCAATTTTATTTTCTTTGACTATAAATCTGTAAGTTATAGAACACTGAAGACATTCCAAGTGTTTTTTTTTTTCAATAGAAATGCCAGTGTCAGGGAGAGATACAACTGCTTCTACCCAAATAAAAAGGTTATTTCAAAGACCATACTACCCCAAGGCAATCTATAGATTCACTGCAACCTCTAACAAATTACTAATGGCAGTTTTCACAGAACTAGAGCAAAAATTTTTTAATTTGTATGGAAACACAAAAGACCCTGAATAGCCAAAGCAACATTGAGAGAAAAGAACAGACCTGGAGAAATCAAGCTCCCTGACTTAAATCTGTACCACAAAGCTACAGTCATGAAAACAGTATGGTACTGGCACAAAAACAAACATATAGATCTATGGAACAAGATAGAAAGCCCAGAAATAAACCCATGCACTTATGGTCATTAATCTATGATAAAGGAAGCAAGAATATACAATGGAGAAAAGACAACCTCTTCAATAAGTGGTGCTGGGAAAACTGGACAGCTTCATGTAAAAGAATGAAATTAGAACATTCTCTAACACCATACATAAAAATAAACTTAAAATGGATAAAGACCTAAATGTAAGACAAGATACTATAAAACTCCTAGAGGAAAACATAGGCAGAACACTCTTCGACATAAATCGCAGCAGTATTTTTTTGGATCCACCTCCTAGAGTAATAGAAACAAAAACAAAAATAAACAAATGGGACCTAATCAAACTCAAAAGCTTCTGCACAGCAAAGGAAACCATAAACAAAATGCAAAGACAACCTATGGAATGGGAGAAAACATTTGCAAATGATGCAACCAAGGGCTTAAGTTCCGAAACATACAAACAGCTCAAACAGTTTAATAATAATAATAATAATTAAAAAACCCCAAAAGGGGCTTCCCTGGTGGCGCAGTGGTTGCGCCAAAAAAAAAAAAAAAAAAAAACCCAAAAGAACAACAGGTAGAAGATTTAAACAGACACTTCTTCAAAGAAGACACAGAGATGGCCAAAACACACATGGAAAGTTGCTCAACATTGCTAATTATTAGAGAAATGCAAGTCAAAACTGCAATGAGATATCACTTCACACCAGTCAGAATGGCCATCCTCAAAAAGTCTACAAATAATAAATGCTAGAAAGATGTGGAAAAAAAGGAACCCTCCAATGCTGTCGTTGGAAATGTAAATTGGTGCAGCCACTATGGAGAACAGTATGGAGGTCCGTTAAAAAACTAAAAATAGAACAACTATATGATCCAGCAATCCACTCCTGGGCATATATCCAGAGAAAACTATAATCAGAAAAGAGGAGGGATCTCGGTTAATGAGCCAGGGGTTGGGCTGAAACTCATGCAGTGGGAGCTCCAAGTCCAAACAACTGGACTAACAGAGAACCTCAGAGCCCAGGAAATATTCATTGGAGTGAGGTCTCCCAGGGGTCCTCACCTCAGCATCAAGACCCAGCTCTACACAAAAGCCTACAAACTGCAGTACTGGAAGCCTCAGGCCAAACAACCAGCAAGAGAAGAACACAATGCCACTCATAAAAAAAAGGAAAAAAAAAAAAGAGAGACAGCAAAACAATATGTCACAGATGAAGGAGCAAGGTAAAAACCTATAAGACCAAATAAATGAAGAGGAAACAGGCAATCTACCTGAAAAAGAATTCAGACTAATGATAATAAAGATGATCCAGAATTTCAGAAATCGAATGGAGGCACGGATTGAGAAAATACAAGTAATGTTTAACAAAGATCTAGAAGAACTAAAAAACAAACAAATAGAGATGAAGACAACAATGACTGAAATGAAAAATACGCTAGAAGGAATCAATAACAGAATAACTGAAGCAGAAGAATGAATAAGTGAGCTGGAAGACAAAATGGTGGAAATATCTGCTGAAGAGCAGAATAAAGAAAAAAGAAAGAAAAGAACTGAAGACAATCTCAGAGACCTCTAGGACAACGCTAAATGCACCAACATTGGAATTATAGGGGTTCCAGAAGAAGAAGAGAGAAAGAAAGGGTCTGAGAAAATATTTGAAGAGAGTATAGTGGAAAACTTCCCTAACCTGGGAAAGGAAGTAGTCACCCAAGTCCAGAAAAAACAGAGTCCCGTACAGGATAAACCCTAGGAGAAACACACCAAGACACATATTAATCAAACTAATAAAAATTAAATTCAAAGAAACAATAGTAAAAGCAGCAAGGGAAAAACAACAAATAGCATACAAAGGAATCCACATAAGGTTATCGGCTGATTTTTCAGCAGAAAGTCTGCAGGCCAGAATGGAGTGGCAGGACATACTTAAAGTGATGAAAGAGAAAAACCTACAATCAAGATTCCTCTACCCGGTAAAGATCTCATTCAGATTTGATGGAGAAATCAAAAGCTTTTCAGACAAGCAAAAGCTAAGAGAATTCAGCACCACCAAACAAGCTTTACAACAAATGCTAAAGGAACTTCTCTAAGTGGGTAACACAAGAGAACAAAAAGACCCACAAAAACATTAGAGAAATGAAAATCAAAACTACAATGAGATACCATCTCACACTGGTCAGAATGGCCATCATCAAAAAATCTAGAAACAATAAATGCTGGAGAGGGTGTGGAGAAAAGGGAACACTCTTGCACTGTTGGTGGGAATGTAAATTGATACAGCCACTATGGAGAACA
>NC_041222.1:71858718-71862131 GCF_002837175.3 Physeter macrocephalus
CACCTAGAGTCTGTCATACAGAGTGAAGTAAGTCAGAAAGAGAAAAACAAATACCCTATGCTAACACATATATATGGAATCTAAGGAAAAAAAAGATGAAGAACCTAGGGGTAAGACGGGAATAAAGACACAGACCTACTAGAGCATGGACTTGAGGATATGGGGAGGGGGAGGGGGAGGCTGTGACAAGGTGAGAGAGTGGCATGGACATATATACACTACCAAGCATAAAGTGGATAGCTAGTAGGAAGCAGCTGCGTAGCACAGGGAGATCAGCTAGGTGGTTTGTGACCGCTTAGAGGGGTGGGATAGGGAGGGTGGGAGGCAGGGAGACGCAGGAGGGAAGAGAAATGGGAACATGTGTATATGTATAACTGATTCACTTTGTTATAAAGGAGAAACTAACACACCATTGTAAAGCAATTATATTCCAATAGGGATGTCAAAAAAAAAAAACAAAACCCCAAACAATTAAGAAAATGGTAATAGGAACATACTTGTTGATAACTACCTTAAATATAAGTGGATTAAACGCCCCAACTAAAAGACACAGACTGGCTGAATGGATACAAAAACAAGATCCATATATATGCTGTCTACCAGAGACCCATTTCAGACCCAGGGACACATACAGACTGAAAGTGAAGGGATGGAAAAAGTTATTCTATGCAAATGAAACTCAAAAGAAAGCTGGAGTAGCAATACTCGTATCAGATAAAATAGACTTTAAAATAAAGACTGTTACAAGAGATAAGGAAGGACACTGCATAATAATCAAGGGATCAATCCACGAAGAAGATATAATAGTTATAAATGTTTACGCACCCAACATAGGAGCACCTCAGTACATAAGGCAAATGCTAACAACCATGAAAGGGGAAATGGACAGTAACACAATAATAGTAGGGGACTTTTAACACCGAACTTACACCAATGGACAGATCATCCAAACAGAAAATAAATAAGGAAACACAATTTTTAAATGACACAAAACACCAGATAGATTTACTTGTTATTTATAGACCATTCCACCCAAAAGTATCAGAATACACTTTCTTCTCAAGTGCACACGGAACATTCTCCAGGATAGATCACATCTTGGGTCACAAATCAAGCCTCGATAAATTTAAGAAAATTGAAACCATATCAAGCATCTTTTCCAACCACAACGCTATGAGATTAGAAATCAATTACAGGGGAAAATAACATAAAAAACACAAACACATGGAGGTTAAACAGTGTGCTACTAAATAAACAAGAGGTCACTGAAGAAATCAAAGCAGAAATTAAAAAATATGTAGAAACAAATGACAATGAAAACATAACGACCCAAACCTATGGGACTCAGCAAAAGCAGTTCTAAGAGGGAAGATTATAACAATTCAACCTCACCTCAAGAAACAAGAAAAATATCAAATAAACAATCTAACCCTACACCTAAAGCAACTAGAGAAAGAAGAACAAAGAAAACCCAAAGTCAGTAGAAGGTAATAAATCATAAAAATCAGGGCAGAAATAAATGAAATAGTAACGAAGAAAACAATAGCAAAGATCAATAAAACTAAAAGCTGGTTCTTTGAGAAGATAAACAAAATTGCTAAACCATTAGCCAGACTCATCAGGAAATAAAGGAAGAGGATGCAAAACAATAAAATTACAAATGAAAATTGAGAAATCACAACTGACACAACAGAAATACAAAGGATTATAAGAGACTGCTACAAACAAATATATGCCAGTAAAATGGACAACCATGAAGAAATGGACAAATTCTTGGAAAGGTACAATTCTCCAAGACTGAACCAGGAAGAATTAGATAATATGAACAGACCTACCACAAGTAACAAAATTGAAACTGTAATTTAAAATGTTACAACAAACAAAAGTCCAGGACCAGATGGCTTCACAGGTGAACTGTATCAAACATTTAGAGAAGAGCTAATACCTATCCTTCTCAATCTCTTCCAAAAAATTGCAAAAAGAGGAACACTCCTAATTTCCTTCTAGAAGCCACCATCACCCTGATACCAAACCAGACAAAGATATCACAGGAAAAGAAAATTATAGACCAATATCACTGATGAACAGAGATGCAAAAACTCTGAACAACATGCTAGCAAAGAGAATCCAACAACATATTAAAAGATCATACACCATGATCAAGTGGGATTTATCCCAGGGATGCAAGGATTCTTCAATATATGCAAATCAATCAATGTGATACACCATATAGACAAATTAAGTAATAAAAACCATATGATCACCTCAATAGATGCAGAAAAAGCTTTTGACAAAATTCAACACACATTTATGATAAAAACTCTCCAGAAAATCAGTATAGAGGGAAACTACCTCAACATAATAAAGGCCTATATAACAAAACCACAGCCAACATCGTTCTCAATGGTGAAAAACTGAAACCATTTCCACTAAGATCAGGAAGAAGACAAAGATGTCCACTCTGGCCACTCTTATTCAACACAGTTTTGGAAGTCCTTGCCATGACAATAAGAGAAGAAAAAGAAATAAAAGAAATACAAACTGGAAAAGAAGAGTAAAACTGTTACTGTTTTCGGATGACATGATACTATATATAGAAAACCCTAAGCATGCCACGAGAAAACTACTAGAATTAATCAATGAATTTGGTAAGGTTGCAGGATACAAAATTAAAGCACAGAAATCTCTGACATCCCTATACACTAACAATGAAAACTCAGAAAGAGAAATTAAGGAAACAATACCATTTACCACCACAACACAAAGAATAAAATACCTAGGAATAAATCTACCTTAGGAAGCAAAAGACTGGTACTCAGAAAACTATAAAACACTGATGAAAGAAATCAAAGTTGACATAAACAGATGGAGAAATATACCATGTTCTTGGATTGGAAGAATCAATATTGTGAAAATGACTATACTACCCAAAGCAATTTACAGACTTAATGCAATCTCTATCAAACTACCAATGGCAATTTTTCACAGAACTAGAGCAAAAAAATTTACAATTCATATGGAAACTCAAAAGACGCTGAACAGCCAAAGCTGTCTTGAGAAAAAAAACGCAGCTGGAGGAATCAGGTTCCCTGACTTCAGACTATACTAGAAAGCTACAGTAATCAAGACAGTATGGTACTGGCACATAAACAGAAATATAGATCAATGGAACAGAATAGAAAGCCCAGAGATAAACACATGCACATATGGTCACCTAATTTATGAGAAAGGAGGCAAGAACATACAATGGAGAAAAGACAGCCTCTTCAATAAATGGTGCTGGGAAAACGGGACAGTTACATGTAAACGAATGATATTAGAACACTACCTAACACCATACACAAAAATAAACTCAAAATGGATTAAAGACCTAAATATAAGGCCAGACACTATAAAACTCTTAGAGGAAAACA
>NC_041222.1:71862281-71978867 GCF_002837175.3 Physeter macrocephalus
AAAACAAAAATAAACAAATGGGACCTAATGAAACTTCAAAGCTTTTGCACAGCAAAGGAAACCATAAATGAAACAAAAAGACAACCCTCAGAATGGGAGAAAATACTTGCAAATGAAATAACCGACTAAGGATTAATCTCCAAAATATACAAACAACTCATGGAGCTCAATATCAAAAAAACCAAAAATTCAATTAAAAAATGGGCAGAAGACCTAAATAGACATTTCACCAAAGAAGACATACAGATGGCCAAGAGGCACATGAAAAGATGATCAACAGTACTAATTATTCGAGAAATGCAAATCAAAATTACATGAGGTATCACCTCACACTGGTCAGAATGGCCATTATCAAAATATCTAGAAACAATAAATGCTGGAAAGGGTGTGCTGCACTTTTGGTGGGAATGTAAATTGATACCACCACTATGGAGAACAGTATGGAGGTTCCTTAAAAAACTAAAAATAGGGGCTTCCCTGGTGGCGCGGTGGTTGCGCGTCCGCCTGCCGATGCAGGGGAACTGGGTTAACTACCATATGAACCAGCAATCCCACTACTGCGCATATATATACCATAATGTGCAGTATTATGGTATATATGCCTCTTGGATTATATACCATAATGGATTATATACCATTATGGATTATATATATATATACCATATATATATATATCATTATGGATTATATACCATAATCCAAAAAGAGACATTTACCACAATGTTCATTGCAGCACTATTTACCACAACTTACCACATTTACCACAATGTTCATTGCAGCACTATTTCCAATAGCCAGGACATGGAAGCAACCTAAATGTCCATCGACAGATGAATGGATAGAGAAGATGTGGCACATATATACAATAGAATATTACTCAGCCATAAAAAGGAATGAAATTGAGTTATATGTAGTGAGGTGGATGGACCTAGAGTCTGTCATACAGAGTGAAGTAAGTCAGAAAGAGAAAAACAAATACCATATGCTAACACATATATATGGAATCTAAAAGAAAAATGGTACCGATGAAGCTAGTGGCAGGGCAGGAATAAAGACATAGACATAGAGAATGGATTTGAGGACACAGCGGGGGAGGAGGAAGCTGAGGCGAAGTGAGAGTAGCATCGACATATATACACTACCGAGTGTAAAATAGTTAGCTAGTGTGAAGCAGCAGAACAGAACAGGGAGATCAGCTTGGTGTTTTGCAATGACCCAGAGACGTGGGATAGGGAGGGTGGGAGTGAACCTCAAGAGGGAGGAGATATGGGGACATATGTATGCATATGACTGATTCACTTTGCTGTACAACAGAAACTAACACAGTATTATGAAGCAATTCTTCTCCAATAAAGATCTATTTAAAAAAATAAAAGAAAAAAAGAGATATGTGCACCCCAATATTCGTAAAGTACTGTTTACAATAGCCAAGACATGGAAGCAACCTAAGTGTCCATCGACAAAACAATGGATAAAAATGATGTGGCATATATACACAATGGGATATTACTTGGTCATAAAAAAGAATGAAATAATGCCATTTGCAGCAACATGGATGGACCTAGAGATTATCATACTAAGTGAAGAAAGTCAGAAAGAGGAAAACAAACATCATATGATATTGCTTACATGTGGAATCTAAAAAATGATACAAATGAACTTATTCACAAAACAGAAATAGACTCACAAACATAGAAAATAAACTTATGGTTACCAAAGGGGAAAGGGAGGGGAGGGATAAGTTAAAAGAGTTTGGGATGAACAGATACACACTACTATATATAAAATAGATAAACAACAGGGACCTACTGTATAGCACAGGGAACTGTATTCAATATCTTTAATAACCTATAATGGAAAATAATCTAAAATATGTATATATATTCTATATATATATATATAAAAACCTCAATCACTTTACTGTACACCTGAAAGTAACATAACATTGTCAATCAACTATATTTCAATAAAAATTTATAAATATATAAATACAAATACTCTATTTCATAGAGTTTAAATATTTTATATCTCTTGGCAAATTCATTTATCATTCCTAATTTGCTATGTGTGTGTATATATATATATATATATATATATATGTTTGCTATTCAGGTATTCCTTTGTAACAATTCCTGATTGTAACATCTTATCTTATTGGTTCCTTCACTAATTAATGTGTTAAATAAAAGCTTTGGGTGATTATTTTATAAAAGTCATAATTTTATCTTTTAAAAAAATGATCATCTACGAGCCAACACACAATTACTAATGAACTGACTACAGATTTTGTGTGTTCTTCCTCTTGAAAGCAGAGTTACTTGCCAGTGTGGGCTGTTTGTGTTAGGGCTGCTGCCTACAAGACAGAGAGCTTCAATTGGGAAGGGTTCGATAAGGCAGGAAAAAGAACATAGTTTGATGACTGCAAAATACATTCTGCTGAAATCTCCTGTGTGTGTGAAAAATTCCTAATTAGCAATGTGGAAACTCAGCCTGGTCATACTTCATCAGAATCTCTGAAGATTCAAGTACTTTTATTTTTCTAACCTCACAGAGGCATTTCTAGCACTGACAATCATCTGACTAGCGAATGGAGTTGATGGAAAAGCACAGCGTGTCCCTCCCCCTGGCAAGCAACTTTTAAGAAAGGAGCCCTTGTGACTTTAGACAACAACTGAAAGTCCATTAGGCCCTAAGACTTACTTATAAGTTTGGAAAGAGGGGTTAACTACTTCAGATTAAGTCCTAGTAACGTGCTGTAACTCTGCCTTGATGACATAAGACTTCCATGGTCCTTTAAAAATCTCATCCATTTATCACTTGCAGTCTTGATATCTGACATATTTGAGATCATGAACAGACTTTCCAGATTCTTTGGCTCCAGACCCCATCAGTGATGCTTGCTGCCTGTAAATCCAGTTACAGGCAGGGCTTCATCATTGCCGTGGATGGAACCCTCCATCATAATAAAGATTTAGCAGCAATGGTCAGTCTTCTAAAGTACCAAAAGTGCAGATTCCTTACGATGATTGAGGGAATCTTTTTCACTGTGATATTTATTGGACTTAAACTGAGCTCATTTCCCAGACCAAGGGGATATAATAAGCTTCTCTTCTATGCTGTTTCATTTTGTCACTTGAGTATCTAAGTGATATTCCCTGGGCCACTTAAATCTATGATTTACAAAGAACTTCCACAGAAGCTAATAAAATGTTTTCATAGGGGATTCAGAGGAGGGAAGGTTAAGGAATGGTTGTTACTACAAAGTCCAAGCAGTCATATGCCCACCATTCCATTCTTGTTCTCCCAGCTCTCCCTTCCTCACCCCTACCCTTCAATTCACAGCCTCATCTCCTTCCACATCCCTTTTCCTAATGCAAATCAGCCCACACAGCAGATGGGCACAAATGGTCTGATGTTCAGGGAGCCCCCCTCTTCTTCATAAGGTCACCTCCCAAGAGGAGCTTTGCTTTATCAGTTGTCTATGGTAGGTAACAAATTACCACATACTTGTGGTTTAAAACAACACACAGATCAGTGGTTCAAATAAACATACATCTATTCTCTTACAGTTCTGGAAGCCAGAGGTGAGAAATGGTTTCAACAGGCCAAAACCAAAGTGTTGGCACAGCCAGGCTTCCTCAGAAGCTTTAGAGTATAATCTGTTTCTTTGTCTCTTCCAGTTGCTACAGCTGCATTCCTTGCATTCCCTGGCCTACAGCTCTTCTTTCCAGGTTCACAGCCAGAAGCAGCATTGTCACTCACACTCTCCTCTTCCGTGTAGTCAGATCTGCCTCTGTCTGCCTTTCATAAGGACACAGTGAGTACATTAGAGGCCGCCTAGATAATCTAGGATAATCTCCCCACCTTAAAATCTTTAACTTAATGGTATCTGCAAGCTCACTTTTGTCATATAAGGTAACATTCACAAATTCCAGGGATTAATACGTGCATCACTTTGGTGACCACTATTCAGCCCACCACACCTGCTTATCTTTTACTCTTTTGGTTGCTGCTAAAGCATCAAATAACAAACTACCAAACACTTGCCAGTGCTTTCATGGAAAACATCCAGAGGAAATAAAATGTAAACTTAAGTAAAAATTCAAAGCAAAAACTAGTATAATGGAAGTACCACACACTTTCAGAAATATATGAATTAAAACTTTTGCTGAAGAAAGATGATGTGTGGCATTTCTTGATAAGGGGAAAACAATACTTCAAAAATGAAAATTATTTTCATTGCTAAAAAATGAAATGTTAAATAATATTTTGAAAGAACACACAGAAAGGTAAGGACAGTTAGTCATAACTACTGAGGAAAACAGAGGTTCATAAGCAGAGCTATATTATGTAAGAGCTGAGAAAGGAACTCGGTAAAAACAACAGATGAAGATATGTTAGCACAATGCTTGTTTTTTTTAAAAAAATTCTTTATCTGGAGACTTGCTCAAAAAGAGAATGTTATAAGCAGATTACATAAACTTAAATAGACTCCAAACTTTCACATAACACTGAACCGAATCTTCCAGTTTTTCTCCTAAATAGGAAAATATTTTCTCTAGAATTCTTGACATCCCTTTTATAAGCCAAGTTAACAGCATTTGCTAATATATATGGAAGTTTGACGAAAGTTGAGATTAGCTCTGCAACTATAATTTAAAAGCTTTTAAATTATAGATCAAAATATTTTATTTCATAGCAATTTGTACATACACATAAACATGTTTAAAGTATACCTTGTTCTCATTTCCTGGAGCTGACATAACAAAGTACCACAAATTGGGTGATTTAAGCATCAGAAGTGTTATCATCTCACAGTTCGGAAAGCTAGAAATCCAAAATCGGGGTTGACTTCTTCTGAGAGATCTTTTCCATGAGTCTCTCCTAGCTTTAGATTGCCTCAGGCATTCATTGGCTTGTGGATAGCATTCTGTGTCTCCACTTCACATTCCCTCTATGGGTGTCTGTCTCTGCCCTAATTTCCCCTTAATACATATTATAAGGAGGTTCCCCTAATGACCTTATCTGAACTTGAGCATCTGCAAAGACCATATTTCCAATAAAGTCACATTCATAGGTAAAAAGGTTAGGACTTCATCTTTTGGGGGGGAAATAATTACAATTTGTTTATTCATTTATGGTGGACTTTGGTCATCTCTCACTATCAGATAAATTAGGAGAGCCAAAATTTTGATAAAAATTGTAAAGGAAAATATTGAAATGGAGAAACACTGTATTTCCCACCCTCCCCATATACACACACACAATAATTGGAATAGTACCAAGATTATTTTAAGCAATGAGACACCACAGTCTAGCTTATTCAAAAATAGATTACAACGCAATTTTCTCATGGGGGATACGAGTTTCCTGAACCAGACTGAATTAAGATGAATGTCAAGTGTTCATAATAAACAAAGCCAAAAGCTAAATTCTACATGGGTTTGTCTATGTGTATAGACTCATGTGCACATTGCTTAATTAAGACTCACATTTTCCCTTTCATTATTTCATAAGTTGCATTTGAGAAAAGAGGAAGAATGCCAAACGGCTTCTAAGACTTTTTTTCATGAAAATCTTTCTCTAACATATTTTCTTTTTCATGGATGCTATATATTTTCCTTTCGATATATTTAAAAAATTTCTTGTGATGACTCAGCTTTTTTTTTTTTTTTTTTTTTAGTACTCTATAATTCTTCCTGCTGCATAGATCTGTCCAAACTCACTTCATACTTGGCTTCCCCAATCAGTTACTTTGCCTAACTAAGCACAGTTAAGAATCCTTAATGTCTGGTCTAGGGTAGTTCTCTGTCCATTTTGGTGGGCTCAATGGCTTATACTTTTTTAGATTCTTAGACAACCTTAATTACTTCATTTCTGGAGCTGTAAGTTTATATTAGGTAAGTCATTAACTTTTTGGATATCAAAATTTGCAATTATTTCCTGAAGTCCCTTAAATATAGAAGTCTTACTTGTGTATTTTTCAGAACCAAAGTTCTATATCCCAGTTTACCATTTGGTCATGGATTGATTCTTTTAATACTTAACTTAATAAATTTTAATATTTATTAACTGCATATCATTAACTATGCACTGTGCCAGGTGGTGGTATTCCTTGCTTCCAAACAGATAATTAAAACACAATTGACACGTACTCAAATTCCAGAATTCCAAACCTGTTCATAGTTAACAGCTTCAGTGCAGTCTGCTTACATATAGGTGACCACCCTCACTTACAAGTGAGCTCTCATAATCCATTGCTTTACTGTAAATCAGAACAGGAAGGCATATTCTGCATTAAAGTAGATCAATGGATTTTAAGAGCTCACTTGTAAGTGGTGGCAATTTTAGACACGATGATATCAATTCAAGGACCATAAATTATTGAATATACCACCCTTCTAAACAAAGCAGCATCAATACAAATTGATATCACTGATACATGTTCTCTGCTAGCTCAGAGAAAATCTCACCATCACACCATAGTTGAGCAAGTCATAGCACAGAATTGGGTACAATTAACCATTTCATGTTTCTTGGCCTTTTCTGAGCAAAAGATCCTAATTCTACCCTCCCTTGCAAAATGATTCTTACAGGGCTTAATGAAAATAAACTTCTAGGAACCCTACACCAAGAAAGCATGGTCAACAGAAGGTAATTGACATTATACAAGTTTACAGATTATGAATCCTTGGTGTACAGAGTTTTTGGTTACTTAATGTGAAGCCATTTCAGAGCTAAATTAGGGAGACAGTATTCATACTAAGTTAATTCTGGCCAAGTAGTCTTCACAATAGTGGGCAACATGTCAACATATCTGAAATTAAATGTCAAATCCTTAAGGTTAAGTTTTCTTTTTTTTTAACCTGTGAATTATCTACAATTTAATTTATTTTGTCTATTCTATAGGTGCTCTTACCATGAAAACTGTCTACTGTTTTGTTAGCACTTGCTAGTATTGCATATAAAATGGGTTGTTATAACATGATAATTAACACTGGCCACTGTACTACTCAGGGTTCTCCGTAGAAACTGAACCAATAGGATGTGTATGTATATACACGTAGAGAGAGACTTAGTTTAAGCATTTGGCCCACATGATGGTGGGCTGGCAAGACTGAAGTTTGCAGAGCAGGCCTGTAGGCTGAAGACCTAAGAAAAAGTTGACCTGAGCTAAAGCTCAAACTCGAAGGTAGTCTGGAGGCAGAATTTTTTGGCCAAGGGGGACCTCAGTCTGTTTGATCCCCAACTGTTTGGATAAAGTCCACTTTCCCAGCCTCAGAATCAGTGATTTGTATATCAATTTTATATGCTTTTCATTTGTCAGGTATAGTAATATTGTTACAGATAAGACTCATAGATAAAATAGAGTTTGTAACCTGTAGGAGCACGTAAGGTAACAATGAGCAGCTGTGATGGTTAATTTTATGTGTCAACTTGGCTAGTGCCCAGAAGTTTGGTCAAACACCAGCCTAGGTGTTGTTTGGAAGGCATTTTTTAGATGTGATTAACATTTAAATCAGTAACCTTGACTAAAGCAGATTACCTTCCAAAATATGTGTGGACTTCAACCATAGGTGAGAAATACAATTTCAGTAAAGTTTGAATTTACAGTTACAGGGAAATAAAGTTATATATATATATATATATATATATATTCAATTTATTTAAATTGTTAAAATAAACAGCTCACCCATTTCTCCCATCCCCCTACCCTCCACCTCTGGCAACCATCAATCTCTTCTCTGTACCTATGATCTTTTGTTTTATAAAAATGTATATTTTTTATTTTATTATACTATTACAATATATTAATATTATTATATTAATATTGATACAATAAACCAGTATTCATTAATACTTAATATTAATACAGTACTACTGATATGGTCAATATAATTTTCATATATTATTTGTACTTAGAATATTACATATTCTAAAGTCTGGTCATTTCATAAGCCAATGCATCTTAATACTCCAGAAACTTGTCTCATTTTCAGAACTCTCCATAAAGCCACCCCAATTTATTTTTCATTAACTTCCCAAACACATCATTCCCTTTGACAAAATAGATTTCTACATTACCCTAAGCCTACACAGATGAGGATATTTCATTATTTATTTTTGCTTTTGAGACTTTATTTCTTACGATTTTTATACCTTGCTTAATGCTTTCTCACTTTCAAGAGTCAGTAAAAGTCCCATCAACTCCTTGAAACCCCTTAGATTCCTCTGTTTTGACACTTTAAAAATATATATATAGGTCTTATCACTTAATTACATTCCCCTCTACTAGCATTTTCTAGGGTAGCCCTGCACATTTCATTAGAGAATAAGTTCCTTGGGTGCAAATATCAGTCTCCAACCTGAATGAAATGGTCCTGTGTACACATGGGAATTCAGTATTTATTCAATGACTGTTATTCTGATCCACAATTCAAAATAATTATAAAGGATGTGAAATGAGGAACTACCCTAATGAATTTTTTTTTGTGTGTGTGTGTGTGTGTGTGGTATGCGGGCCTTCCTCTGTTGTGGCCTCTCCCGTTGCGGAGCACAGGCTCCGGACGCGCAGGCTCAGCGGCCATGGCTCACGGGCCCAGCCGCTCCGCGGCATGTGGGATCCTCCCATACCGGGGCGCGAACCCGGTTCCCCTGCATCGGCAGGCGGACGCGCAACCACTGTGCCACCAGGGAAGCCCTACCCTAATAAATTTTGAAAGTATTTTAATGGCTCTACTTTGAGATTTTTCACAATTTAAGTGTCTATAGAGAATTTGTTTTTAAAATGTGTTGATGAAAATTTCAATACATTAGTGGCCTGAATTTTTAAGCAATATATTTTTAGCAAAACAAATTACCCAGAGGAATTCTAAATCCTCCAAAGCACACTGGCAGTATAACCAGGGCTTAGACATATTAATGCATTATTAATAAATTCCCAGAATTGATAAGTTTTTATGAATGCTTCTATATGTCTTTTATACCCTCAGGAAGTACACAGGTAGTACAAGAAAATAAATGAAAATTATGGCCCTATTGACATCAAAATAAAAGTTTTCTAGATGAAATATGGTTATGTAAACTTCATCTAGATACAGCAAATACTAGAAAATCAATTTAAAATTCTTATAAAATCCTTGTACTGAAGAAATCTGTTAAAGTATGAGCCTCTAATGTGCTATTTAGAATATCAATACCTATTTGATTTGCAAAGACTTCATAAATCTATAAATTTGTGATTCATCCAACCATTCATTCATCTACCCACTGATCCATCTATTTACCCATTAATTTATTCCTGTAAATATGAGTGCATAAGTTAGTCAACCTCAATCTCTTAGGGTACTAGTTAGATGTAAGGTTAAAGCAATCATTTGTACATCCCCTTCTTTAAAAATAAAACATAAATATTCAATTCTTGTCACACTAATATTTTTTCTTGTATTATCTATGTGCAGTTGTCCTTCATGCATGTATATTTTAATTCAGCAAAAGTGCAAAAAAAAAAAAGAGAGAGGACTCTCCCTATGAATAATTATGAATAGTCAACATCCAATGAAAGTATGTTGAGGAAAAAGATGTGTGTGGGTAGAGTAATATTCTACTCTGATAAAATTATAATAATATTTATAATAGTAAGCCAAACAAAACATCTTTAGTCAGGAAATAGTGTGAGAAAATCAGGAAAGCTAGGTCTAGAGTTCCCATTATTTGAGTTGAATATCTAGTCAATAAATTAGACTAATTTGATGATCTGGGACATTCTATGCTCTAAGACTCTACTCAAAACTCATAAGGATTCACAAGGATTTCTGAAGACAGAGAAACACAAGGAGAACATCGTGCATGTAAAGATGAAGGCAAAGGTTGGAGTTACGTTGCTACAAGACAAGGAACACTTTGGAGTACCAGTAACTGGAGGAGGCAAGAAAGGATCCTCCCCTAAAGACTTGAGAGAGAGTGCCACCCAGCAGACACCTTGATTTTGGACTTCTAGCCTCGAGAACTGCTAAAGCAAAATTTCTGTTGTCTTAAGTCACCCAGTCTGTGGCACTTTGTTACAGCATCTTTAGGAAACTAATACACCGTCTAAGGAACACCCTTTTCACATCGAATGTCCAAAATCTTGGTAATTGGTGATCAATGAGATTTAGAGGCTTCAGTTATTAGTTATACCTGGGTTTGCTGTCAGTCAGTTCTGTGGTATGATTTAAATGCATTTCTTCAAAACAACATACAAAGAAGGCACTTGATAAAAGCAATTCCCTTCCCATGCACAGTAGTATGCTTCCTCAGGCACCTACTAACAGGAGCATTAAAAAAAAAATGTAACTGTGATTAAACTTCAGATCTCTATATAAGTGCTTTTCTTAATGTTGGTAAGAAACTTGATCTAGTCCTCATATCTAAAATAAGAATGTGGAATTCCAGTTGAACATTGCCATGGAATGAATATTTTATTCCCTTTGTCTTCCAAAATGTCACTAAGTTGAATGAATAATAATAGGAGGATAAGAAAAGTTACATGGTTGCTCTGTAGTTGGCTCCCCAAGGACTGATTCATGTGGATTCCCTCCCACAGCATACAGGGAAGTCACGTGACAAGAGCAATCTCCCTGAACAATCATGTATACCCTCTGTCACCTAGTACCTACACAAGCAAAAATATTTGTACATTTTTTTTTTTTTTGGTACGCGGGCCTCTGACTGTTGTGGCCTCTCCCATTGCGGAGCACAGGCTCTGGACGCACAGGCTCAGCGGCCATGGCTCACGGGCCCAGCCACTCCGCGGCATGTGGGATCTTCCCGGATCGGGGCACGAACCCGTGTCCCCTGCATCGGCAGGCGGACTGTCAACCACTGCACCACCAGGGAAGCCCCGAAGCAAAAATAAACAGATAAATAACTAAATGCATTTGATAAAAGAAGAAAAATTTGAAAACACATTTCATTATGGGGATCTAGATTTTTGCATATAGAATCTCCCACCAAATAACCATCAAGGATAATTACTATGTTTTCATGATGGATTTATCTTCCAAATTATTAAAAATAATTATAGATAGATAGACAAATAAATAAAACAATTTCTAAATTGTTCTTCATTCCAGCCAGTTGTGTTGAGGTCCATAATGTTAGGCTATTAGTATAGTGCTTTTAACCCAAATTCTGCACACTTCAGTTCCTTGACATTTATTTTGCAGTATGGGAAAATATGCACTAGATACTTTGCCTTGTTCCCAGTGGTAGATACAAAATTTTCTAATCTCGAATATGTTTTATTTCTTTGAAATGGCTGTAGAGTTGACTCTTGAGCTGTTGCAACATGGGTTTGAACTCTGTGGGCCCACTTACGTGCATATTTTTTTTCAGTAAATAGGTACTACCACACTACATGATCCTCCTATAGTTGAATCCATGGATGTGGAACCACAGATACAAAGGGCCTACTGTACAGTTATACTAGGATTTTCAACTACACAGGAGTCTGTGCCCCTAATCCTTACATTTTTCAGGGGTCAACTATGTATATTATTTCCAACTATTTTTTTTGTCTTATTTCTACATCTCACTACTGGTGTGCTCAATTTTGTACAAAATTATATTGTAGTCACAAAACATCATAATAGCTACATTCATGAGCACCTCTGAATTGTATTTAAATTCTGTATACAAAACACATAGAATACTTTATATCAAACAGATACAAATGGTATAATTGGTGTATAGGTGTGGGTAGAAAAGAGAAAACTTATGAAAAGTTATTTTTCATAAGTTACTTACTTTTACAGGAATTACAGAATTCCTATAATTCTATTGTTACAGGAATTTACTACAGGCAATTTGTTTACCTATAAATTTCTATATTTTCTAATCCTTTAGAACAGAATAGTAGATTGCCATTATTACTATAAGAAGTGTCCAGATTTCTTATTTAAGGTATGAAAAGAGTATCTGAGAGTAAAAAAGAACAGGAATTTTTCTTGCTAGTACTTTTTTTAACCAGGAATAAGTTTCTGGATATATTTGTACAGCATTAAAACGATTGTTCTGTCTCAACACAGCTGTGTACAATTACCAAAATTGAAAACATTCATGTAGGAAAGATATAATTAAAAATAACTAAATATCTTACATTGGTAATTAAATGGAGTAAACTTTGGAAATAAGAAAATGTCTGACTTCTCCACCCAAAAATGTGACATTGTGCACTCAACCATGACAGTTACAGGAATGAGACTGTTGCTAAGCAACACGTCTTCTATAATCTTGTAAGGCTTTTGTATCTAGGAAAATTGAAGCAAAGAAAAGTTTGGAAAGCTAATGAGGAAGAAATGGCTTCAGTGCAAATCAATCAATAGTGCACCTGACCAGAAAATCAACTATTAACGGGATGAAAGGAAGAAAAGCTACTTAAAGCTACTTGAGAACAAATTTATTATCACCAAGTATGTTTAATTGTCTGCCCCCTAATTCTCTGTTATCATTTTGTCTTTCTGCACATGCAGCAATACTTTCTTATGTGGAAGTTAAATAATATGCAGCAGACTTTCTACTCAGTGGGTTTAACAATAACCCCAAACAATGTTTTGATCACTTCATTTTCTGTGTCATTTAAGAATCCAATAAGCTGTCATTGGCCTCCTTTCATGTTGTGGTTATATGAATGGCAATAAAGTATGATTTGAACTGAGCTGGACTACCTGCAAAGATGGAGTCATTTCATTGACATTACAGTAAATCAAACTTGGAGACTTATTTTATAAATAAGAAGTTCAGAGTCTGGGGGTCAATATAGAATAGGAGTCAAGAGAAGAATTACAGGCAAATTCTTAGTTCTGTCTGTGAAAAAGGAGCCATGGTCAAATCTGAGTTGCCAAATCTTTGATCAGTTGCCAAGGGGACCCTCCAGATCAGTTCAAACATTAGTACCTGCTGAAGTTCTTCTGTGTCCTTAATTGGTGAGCTGACCTGGACCACACATCACTTAGCATGCTTTTAAACTAAGGTAGAAGCAAGCATCATGGTCTTAAGCAAACAGGAGGTCTTTAGGGAATATTCAAGTACTCTCCAAAGATTTTCAGAAATCCTTGGGGGGAAAGAACTTGATCAATCAGTATACTTCCCTAAGGCATCTAAGAAGGAAACTTCGATTAGGTCATTTGACTATTTAATAAAATTAGGACCTCTGCAGGCTTCAGATTTGGAAATATCTGAACTAAATAAAACTACCCTAGAATCTTGATGGTAACACAATTTGGGGGATCAGACACAGGATACAATTGAATGAGAAGCTAAGAAAACACAAAACCAAAATGAGGCCCCAAAGGAAAAATTGATGAGGATTTTTCTCTTTGGTCTAATCTCATTAATGTTTGGCTCAAAGTCTGAGAAGTGGAGCGGTGCTGTCTCACAATGTGCGCCAGAGCAGACCAGCTCAAGGAATTTAGGTCACACTCATTTCTCAAATAACTAACAACTGCAGTGCTGGGGTTACACATAACACTAAGAGCTGTGTTTATTTCTTTTGTTTAAATATAATGTTTAATGCTAACAATGTAAGAATAGAGGCATGCTCACTGACACACAGAGACATATTTCACTAAGTAGCATTTCACTGATACATTTGTCATTCCCTTCTATCCGACATATAACTTAATTGTTTTAACACAGAGCTATTTATTCATTTATTTCTGTTTATAACTTTCTATAAGGCTTATCTGAGCACTCATTTCAAGAGAAACTAATGGATTTCAAAATACTGTTAACTTTCACATTCCACTGTCCCTAGCCTGTGGCTGAAACAACAGGCTGGCAGGGAAGAAACCCAAAGTGAGTTTATGCAGCTGCCTTCATGGAGGCACAGTTAAACCCATTAAAGAAAAATTGGTGGGAGGGAGGGAGATGAAAGAGGGAAGAGATATGGGGACATATATATATGTATAACTGATTCACTTTGTTATAGAGCAGAAACTAACACACTATTGTAAAGCAATTATACTCCAATAAAGATGTTTAAAAAAAAATGGATTAAAGAAAAATGCCCCACCCAATCCAACACCATTTGACCACAAACATGCCCATCTCAAAGATGTTTGATTACAACTGTAAATAATGTCAGAAATTTTACATACTACAAAATGAATACAGTTTTTTTCCACAACTTGGAAGGAAAACAAACAAACAGGCCTGATTTCCATTTCTAGCTTTGTCAATGGCTACTTTGACTTTCTACAAGTCACTGTGGAAGACTTGGTTTCCTCCTCTGTAAAGGGGAGACAGTGGATTAAATAACTGCAAAGGTCCCTTCAAAACCAAATATTCTATAACATTTTGTAATCTAAAACAATAAAACACAGCCTTCCCTTATGTCTAAATTATGTCCTTCCTAATGCAATCAAAACACAATTTATCCTCTAGAGAGGAAAGAAGAAAATACATAGCACTGTATTTCAGTAACAGGAGAGAGAAAAAAAATTGACCTCATAATTTTATAAGTGTAATTTAATTTGCATAAAGTCTTTAAATTTAAGGATTATATTTTGTAATAAATATTCAATCTTAATATATATTTTCAAATCTGTGTAATTAAAAGTATAGACATCAGAAGACTTTTTATAGGAGATTTGTCTACAGTATTCAAAGGCTGGCATTTTAAAAAAACATAATAGTAAGCAGTTTAACTTACCTAATCAAAAATTTTTGTAAGCATGTTCATTCTTCCACTATTAATGTTTTATTTTTTAATTATCTGACAATTATAATTTTGGGAGCTGCTCAGGGTAAATTAATTTTGAGATTAAGAAATTGCCTACATATATGTAAGCTCATTTTTAGAAAGAAATTTTATCTTGAAATCAACCATAATATGACAATTGTTCAAAATCTTTCATAGACTGAGATCAAATATATTTTCAAAATATTTAGATAGGCTACTGTCATTATAATAATTATCAACAGTGATTCTACAGCTCTACCTAGTAAATCAAAGTTCCCAGACTAAACACACAGTTACGTTTTTCTAAATTGAATTATCTTTTGTTTTCACAGAAACTATAGCCTAGAGAGAATAGATCATTGTTTACCTTTACTAATAAAATCATGCAAATATTCCATTCCAGTTTGTAGCTTCCTTTTTATTAAGTTATAGAAGCAATATATAGTTTTGTAAGTATAGAGGTACATGGTGTCTGGAAAATAAATTATCCCCAATTATTATAAATAATTCCGAGAAACATCCCTTGTATCCTTGAGTCCTGGTTCACACTCGCAGCTATTACTTGTAATAATTTATCATTACTTGCTATTACATAGCAACTTTATTCTTATAAGCAATACGAATTATTTTATTTCACCCACATAATCCTACAAATATTTTTTAACTTGCATTACCCTAACTTTATATTTTATATTAACTTATTCTCCCAATAGCTCTATATTATAGGTATTGTTAATATTATCACATGGATAAGGACACTGAAGCATGGGAAGGTTAAATAACTTGTTCAAGTTCATGCCACAATTTATAGGAAGTTCACATCAGCCAAACCGGCAACTGACTATGTGCTACTAACTAGCAAGGTACCCAGCCTCCCTCATTTATAAGAAAATAGACTTTTTTACTCATTCAAATGTAATTTGCTTTAAATCCTGTGGTTTCTGGGGCTCCTTATGCTCTTCCTTCTGTTCAGTTGTGTGTGTGTATACATACACACACAAATACATAGATACATATGTATATGAATTATATGAATATGTTTACATATATTCAGTTCAGAGGAAATGGGGCCGGGCTCTCTACTCTGTGGGTTCACACCAGTCATTGTGCATGCTCACATCAACATATGGGAAGGTAGACACCGCAAAGCCTTGACTTCCTTGTGCTTGTGCTTGTTTGGTTTTAAAAGGCACCCAAGACCCATAATTCTTAGTATTTATTCCCACCTCTCCCTCCCATCTTCAGGAATCTTCTGGAAGAAATCCATTTCTTGTGGACTGTGTGTGAATCCCTTCAGAAATGAATGCATCTTTCTCTTTTTAGGGAAATGCTTTACTTTTCCTTCACCCCAATCTTGTCACCTCTCCATCTTCAACTCTAAGCCCTAGGCTCCATTCCAGCTGGGAGAATACATCATTGTAGGCATTTCTTTTTCATCCCCACTAATGAAGTCGGTTTTATATTCAAAAAGAAAAAGCAAACTTTAATTATTAATTCAATAAATTATCCTACCACAATTCTTAGAAAGGACAGAAAATCTCTCTCGTCTAAGAAGCTTTCCCTGAATTAATACAGCCAACAACTTCATAGAGCTCTTTGTTTCAGAAAAGCAAACAAAGGGACAAACTAAGCCATTGCTACCAACACCAACACTGATTAAGTTTGTAGGAGAGGCAGAATTGTCTATCAGCAAGAATCATTAACACTAGTTTGCAATTCATTTTTCTTTTCTAGGTGCCCTTGACAAAAGTTGGTCCTTAGTTTTCTAATTTGAAAATGTGGAAGAATCAGACAATAATGGTATATACTGAGCACTTTCAATGCCCAGAATACTGCAGTAAAACTTTAAAAATCATATTATCGCCTTAATCCCACCCAATGTCTATTATATATATATATTCTTTCTATTCTCCATTTTTCAGATGAAAACAATTGAGTGTTGGAGATATTAAGAGATTTACACACTTAACTGTCACAAAACCATGTATATGGTAAACTAAAGAGCTGAGATTCAAAACCCAGATTTGTTGAAATCCAAAGTCCAAGATCTTAACCCATGTGCCACTCACATTCCAGAGTCAATATAAAGGCAAAGTGAAATCTTGAACACTATGGCCCTGTGGACTTCATAGCACTTTACATAGTAAAGCTTTTTATTGTTATTAGTATTTGACTCCCCAAGTATACTATAAATATATTAATTGCAAGATCTATGATTTTTACTTTTGTTAGTTCTCCTTTGTCAATTGTCCTAACTTAACAGATACCCACTAATACAGTCACACCTACTCACTGTTTTTATCTGCTAAATCAAATGAAGGCAACAGATATCACTGAATTGGCTACAATACATATAATTTTTGTACATATTTTTTGTCATTATTGAAAAAATTTTTACCTGTAGAAGCACAACTTAGATCTATTAGCAAGAGCATCAATATTATGACACTGTGTTTTGGTCCAAATGTTCTACTTCGCCCACTCTCACATTAGAAAAAAAAATGTTTTGCTGGTTAAATTGCATGTTGTATATATCCCTGGAAAGAGTCAAAACATCATGAAATGGATCATGGAGGATAAGCTGTAAATGAAATGATTTAAATGTGGAGAAAAGAGAGCTGACACTTAAAGAGGGTGCAGTTGTTTAATTTTAAAATAAATTATATTTCTAGAAAGTTAAAATAAGTAATAGACAACTCACAATTCAGATTTGTTGGGTGAGAGGTAGTTGTTAGTCAAGAGTGTTCTAAGACTGCTCTTCACTCTTTGTACACCAAGCCTACTTCCCCAACCACCTCACCTCTATGCACTGACTAGTTCTCAGTCCAAATCCTTATGGATAATTTTCATTTATAAATATACATTTTACATTTGGAATTGCCCTTGATAATCAACCCTAAACTTCAGTCCAAACTGATTTTAGGAGCCACTATTGATGGATCTAAACTTCCTGCTAGTACAGGTTTCTGATTCCCCTTAATTTTCCTTTATTTCTCCTGCTGCCCTCCATATAAGGCCCATCCCACCAGTAAACCTCAGTTTCTCTACAATATCCAGAATTAAATCATTCTTTCTAGTTCTCTTAATCACATAATCATCTATATCAGAGTTTACCTGGTTACTGGAGAAAATGAGGTACTTTCAGGAGCTAATTCCTCATTGTATGATAGTAGTTTCTACTTTTCTTAAATTAAGACAATTAATACAACCACTTGGACCTCATTTTATTCATCATAGTCCCTGAATTATGTAATAAAGTATTATCTCTATCCTTAGCCTCATTCAGACTTTTCTATCAGACCAGGAATGTTATTGTAGATACAGTGGATATAAAATTTTGTTCTGCCAATACAAAGCAAAACTTCATTACATATATACTATACTTTTTTAAAGCAAGGTTATGAGATGTAAATGTTAAGCACTAAAGCAAAATAATGACTTCTCGGTAGTCATTTGCATTTTTTATAGTAACTACAAGTGTCATGCCCTTTCTCAAAGACTTTTTTTTCCCAAACAAACAGATTGAAAGCCATCCTGGACTTAAAGATTTACCCTTTTAACAGAATTTTTAACTTGACTTAGATTGGTGAGAAAGAAAATAAACACAACTGCTTTGATGATATATTGCTGTAATGCATCATCAGAGTTCTGCTCAGGTGATAAACTACAATATTAGTATAATTCATCATCAAGAGTGCTGTCACTCTAAAAAAGTATTAGTGTAATACATCAGCAGCCATCACCACACACTGCCACTTCCAACAGTGTTTAAGGAATTCTATTGTGCTACCATCTGCCAGGAAGGAAAGAACACCCTTCCTAAATGTAAGCAAAATGGATTAATTTTATTTTAAAATTGTCTTTAGAAGCCCATTTTTCCATATCTCTGTCTTCTCAACTTTTATTAACTTTTCTGCCCTTTTAATTCCTTCCTATACCTTATTCACATATTAATCCATGGGATACAGCATTTAAGAAATTGCCTTAGTTTCTCACATTCATTGTCCAAGTTTTCAGACAGTGTGTGCCCATCTACTCTGCAAAAAGTAAGCCCATGAGGGACAACTGATGGGCACCAGCTTGGCTTCTATTAAGGCTTTGAGTTACTGGATTTATTCTTGCCAGGCCATTTTACCATAGCTTCTGGTGTTCCATAGTAGATTCTCAGAAAATAAAACCAGAAACTTCCTAAGGCCATGGGCACACGTTTTATATAAATGTTTCCCTTTCCATACATGTCACCAAAGTTTCTCCTATCACTATTATTCCACTCTCCAATGAACCAGTGCCTCTTTCACTGCTACTATGCACTCTCCCCTGAAGAGTTCAATATCGACTTTCAATATTTTTAGTGGTTTCCTGACAATGATGAGTACCATTTGTCTTCTCATTATAGTCTAATACACTGAACAATGTGCATTTGTGATATATTTCCTTTCCAAGCTGTTTTTAAGGGTTTTGCCTCACATTTGGTTGTAATAATACGTGCATATGGGTGCTGTGAAAAGCAGGGCTGAAGGCAGATACTTATGCAAGCTTTTTCTTTTAATCCCTCACTGTCCAGCATATACTCCTCTGCCTTTTCATTCCAGCTAAGTAACAACATCTTAGAAATACTACAATACTGGGCATTGGATATTAGGAATATTAATTTTAGGTGCTCGTGGTATAAAATATGGTAGAGAATATAGTTTTTTTTAATGTGTTATGAATTGTTAAAGGTTAAGTGTTAGGACCTCTGGAATTTACTATAAAATAGTTTAGCAATATAGTTAGACAGATGATTTGACAGATAAAAAGATTTATTAAATGTAGCAAAATACTAGCAATTGAACCTAGATTCCAGACAAATAGTTGCTCATTGTATTATTTGTTTCTACTTTTCTTTATATATAAAACAATTTCTCCAAAACGACATGAAAAATAGACTCGAGAAGCCTAAGAAAATATAATATAAGGCCTTGTTTGAATCCTAGTCCTGAAAAAAAAAACCAAATGTACAACTATTTTGTAAACAATTAGTAAAATTTAATGAAATTTTAACTGAATTTAAGGAATGAAATATTAACTGAAATATCAACTGAAATGAAATATTAACTGAATTTAAGGAATTGCTAATTTGTTAGCTATGATAGCTGCATTGTATTGGGGATGCCCTTAATTTTAGAAATACATTTGGGGATGAAATAATGTGAATTCATAATTTATTTTAGATACACATAGAACAGAAAAATATTACATAGTAATAACAGCTACTTATTATTACAATAAGATTACACTAATTTTACTTGATTATTTTTATCAGTAATAAATATTAATATTTATTAAATGTATATTTGGGTTTTTTTTACATTATTTTATACTGATTTTTAAATGCTAAAAACTTATGCATTAACACTAAAGGAAAACCCAGAGTGACTTTCTTCCAGCTGAATTTCAAAGATTAAGAACAGAGATTTCCAACGTTTACTGTTTACACATGCACTTCCAGGTGTTTAGCTAGTTTCTCCATATTCATTTAATTATGCATAAAAATTATATGACAAGGTATCAACACTTATGACTCCAAATAAGAAAACTGAAGCTCAGAGAGGAGGTTAAGTAATGGGTTAAAGTTCACGCAGCCAGTGGGAAAGAGGGATCTCAAGTGGTCAACTACATCTCTGCTTCATGCCATCTTTCCAGAATTCATAGTGCTGTAGCAGCCCTTATCTGGGACATTATTACTCTTGGTATAGAGGAAAAATAAACATGACAAGCTGTGAGGTAACTAACTCAAACAGCTTTTGCTCAGAAAAGACATAATGCCCATCACTCGGGCTCACAATTTTACTGGCCAAAATAAGTCATGTAGGCAAGAGTGTCATCAAAGAGAAGGGGATAATAGAATCCTCTTACTGAAAATGACACAACAGGTAGGATGAGGAACATTTGGTAGAAAAATACTGCTACATCACAACCATATTAGCTAAGTTATTGAGCACAGCCATCACAAACATAATTGTCAATGTATCCAAATCCACATGACATCATCAGGATAACATGAAATACTGTGCAAGTGATGTACTGAGCTAGTCACACTAGAGAAGTGGAAACTATTATTTTATAATTTTTATGTCAACTTTTGTATATGAGTCACATTCCAAAATTTGAAATTTAGGAGAAAAATGATAATAGGTTTTGCAAAGTTTTGTGTTTTTTTAAACTTTTCCTTAAGTATAATCCCTTAAATCCACTCTACTCTGTGTGAAACATGACTTAAAGTTGCATGATGCTGAGATATGCACTTTTGCTGAGATATATAATGCAATCCATTCCAAATAAACACTATGATGAAATCTAATCATTATTTTGAATAAATTATTTAGAATGTGGAGTGAAAGAATTCCAGAAAGCCAGTGGGAGGTTCAGATTTTTTAAGCTGTGTTTTATATATTTCTCTAGTTGTTGGGAAAATGAATATTTTTATGTAGCTCATAACGAATTTAAAGATTTAAATAACTTGCATTTGGAAATTGAAAACAAATTTAGTACATGATTATAGATGAAATAAATTTAATTTATTTGAGATGCTTTGGAAGAACTGCCATTGTCTTCAAATAATTCACTCCTATTCCACAAATGTGTTAGAAACCCAACAAATGTATGAAAGCATCTATATATTGAGCCCATACTATGTGTCAAGCAGTGTTTAGATTCTGGGAATAAATGAGACACAGGTCTGTCCTCAATTAGATAGCAGAAGGAAGAATACAAGATTATAGTCAGACTAATAGCATATGGTAAGTGCTATGATACAGGGCACTCTGGAAAGGTATATAAGCAGAAAGTAATACAATATTGTGTCATCTGCTAAGGCTCCCAGACAAGGTGATGTTTAAGAAGAATACAAAAAGTTAACAGGAGTTATGTCTGTGAAAATTAAGACCAGAATTGAACCAAGCTGTTTAAGTCAAATGGAACAGTTTTGCAAAGATGCCAAATTAAACAGAGTAGGGTAATTTCTGAGAACCTCAGTAACCCCCTATGGCTACACAGTTGATTGAAACACTAGGCTGGAGGAAAAAAGGGGGAAATTGAGTAAAATATCTAATGACTTTGAAAAGCACATTTGGACAAAATAGGAGCCATCAAAAAGTTTTAAACAAGGGTAGGAAATCAGCATATTTGAAAAAATATTGGAATGCTTTCTCTCTTTATTCAGTTTTGGAATGCTTTCTCTCTTTATTCAGTTAACCTAGAAAAATCTCAGATGTGATAAGGTAGTCAGGACTAAGTGGAAAAAGGCGTTTCTGACCACACTGAGGATAGCAAAAAATCTTCTAGAGTTAATCATTAAAGTACTTTTTTAACCTCTTCTTGATTGTTATGAAACCATGCCCCTTAGGGTTAACAGAAACTGGTGACTAACAGAAATTGTTGAGCTAGTCTTGCAGCTTGCTAAAATCCCCTCCACTTGCAGCCCACCTGCACTGAGCAAGCTCACCTTTATTATCTGGTGCAAACTGCATACACTCCAAGCTTCACCTAGCCTAAACAGATGTTTGCCTGAAGTGTTTTCTAGAAACTTGGAGTCAGCTGTGTCTAGTTCGAGCTCAAGCTGGCTAAGACTGGTTGGGACCACCAACCCTAAAACTGGACCTGTGCAGGTGTCTGATGAATGACCTTTTGACATTAGAGGGCCCAAAACTCCACCCTCAGATCATGCTAAGTGTCTCCATTTTAAAACATACATCCCATGAAGAAGCATGTAACTCAGATAAGCCTGCATAGAACACAGATTACCTCACCTTTTCCCTACCTCCAAACTCCTTTCCCCACACCTGAGAAGTACCCTGCTTCTTTATTCCATAAATATCCCAAGCCCCTGTCCTTCAGGGAGGCAGATTTGAGACTTGTTCTCGCCTCTCCTTGCTTGGCTGCCTTGTGAATAAATCCTTTCTCTGCTGCAAATCTCAGCCTCTCAGCGTTTGGCTAGCTGCATGTCTGGCAATGAAAAAACCTGGTTTAGTAACACTTGGTGATTAAATATAAAAATTAGTTATTTTTAAAAATTTGTATCACTTTTGATGAGAATGTTTTGAGATACAACATACCACAATATTGATATTTTGTTCAGGGCTGCCATTTACAATGCTATTTTGAGAAACCTTTCAAATGATTTGGATACATTATAATAATCTCCTTTTTTATGTATTTCTGTATTTTCACATTACTTCTATCCTCGTGTTAGATTTTGCTTTCTTCAGTTTTAAAGTTAGATAAGAAAATTTCATATTTTGGTGAGAAAACAAAGATTAAAAATAAAATGGAATTATAATAATGTTTTATTAAATGTATTTAGCACCAGTGGGAAATAATATGACTTTTATTAAACTACTTTGTCAATAACCTAACAATCAAGGTGCTCTACACATAGAAAAGTAGTGTTTTTTCCCCAAACATGTGTCATAAACTTAACTACCTCCCTAAATAAACTGCTTGAAATCCCATTAGGTATTTTCAATTGCTGCTATTAAGTAAAGGCTCCTGAGTAATTCAGATTGCACCTTTAAAATAAATTAAGTTGAAAAAAGATACATATCAAAACACCATAAATGGAATACTATTCAGCCATAAAAAAGAATGAAATAATGCCATTTGCAGCAACATGGATAAACCTAGAGATTATCATACTAAGTGAAGTAAGCCAGACAAAGACAAATATCATATAATATCACTTATATGTGGAATCTAAAAAAACCTATACAAATGAACTTATTTACAAAACAGAAATAGACGCACAAACACTGAAAATAAACTTACGGTTACCAAAGGGGAAAGTGGGGGGTAAGTTAGGAGTTTGGGATGAAAAGATACACACTACTATATATAAAATAGATAAATAACCAGAACCTGCTATATAGCACAGGGAACTATAAACAATATTTTGTAATAACCTATAAAGGAAAAGAATCTGAAAAATACACACATACACACACATCTATATAATTGAATCACTCTGCTGTACTCCTGAAACTAACACAATGTTGCGAATTAACTATACTTCAATTTTAAAAAAGATCAAAATCAAATCAAATCAAAACACCATGGTAAGTATGCAAATATTTTTCAGTTAAAAGTGCTTGAAAACTTTGTGTTTATCAGCAATTGGAAATAAATTTATATTTCAACACAACATTAGAAGTTTAATAGTATAGAGATTTTCTTAGAATAAAGATCAGTAACAGTCTCTGTGTCTCTCTTTCACTCTCTGTCTCCTGCTTTCACAGGAGGGCATAAGCTTGATGTACTGGTCATTTTAAAGGTCTTTTCATCTTTAACTGCTGTGATTTCTGAATTTCAGAAGCATAAACTTCCATAAAACATGAATGATTTGCTAATTCCCAGCTCAAAAGGATGGCCTTTGAGGAAAAATGACTCAGGTAGAAAAAAAAATTTCTACTAGATGTTCATAAGTTTTATGCCTAATGGTAGAGTCTCAACTCAGTTTCTTAAGTATATCAAGCATTAGACTTTATAAAATGATGAAAATGCTAACTCTATAAAATGAAACAGTCACTGCATTTGTAAAACAGGTGTGTTTTAAGATAGTTGTTAGATACATGACAAATTTTGTAAGGGAACATTTAGAAAGACTCTTCCATAAGAAAAGGTTCACCCTGGCACAGAGCAGCCTATGTCAAGATATCTTCCCCAGGAAGAGTGTTATTATAATGAAAGTGGGTGCCATTCAAATGACAGTTCCCTGAAGAGAGAAATGTCCTAGGATTTTACTTTATAGAGATAATTTTAATTACTCGTAATCTATTTTGACTTCAGATAACAATGATATTGCAATTGGGAATAGCCCTCCCTGAATCAAATAGCACGTCTGGTTTGGGTATATTTAACAACTTCTACACATTTGGTTTTAGAAAGAGTATCTTTCTAATCGGAACATTGTATCTCCTTGGCCACAGTGGTTGCTGGAAGCTGTACATATGACTTAATTTAAGCTTATAAACCTCAGTAATGGGAGTTTTATGAAACTGTTGTAATGATACTATTCTCCTAAGGTTATTATTCATGATAAAGGTGGCGGAATCTTGCCAGTACTAGGGCTACCATGTGTGGCTTAAGACAATACCACTGTCAGAAGTAAAACAGGATCTTATGGATAGCCATCTTTGGGTCTTTTGATCCATATGGGAAATTCCACATCTGTTCTATCACCACAGATGCCCAAGACCAAATTTACTAATGTGCAGCAGTATCATAATGCCTTGGAATAAATTTCAGCCAGGACTGAGAGTGATGGTAGACCCAGGAAATTGATATATCGGACTCATGCAGGGAACACTTGCAATATGCTGGGCTGGCTTCCTGTTACTTCTCCCTGGACATTTTGAGTGCCCTCATTTAGGAAGAATTCAACATCGACTTCCAAGTTCTACTATCACTTCAGCCAGCCCACTTTTAGACCTTGATGAAAACCATTCCTAAATGTATTATGATAACCAGTACACATAATTAAAGGTAAACAGGATCTCCACAACAGATGACAGAGACCAGTGGGATCAAACAATGCCAATAAATTAGTAAGGAGAGCTTTTCATAGAGGATCTTCAAGCCATCAAGTGGTAGTATAAGCAGCAGCTTTCTTTTAGGGGACTTCAAAGGGCAGGGTTTCCTGACCTTTATCACAGAACTGTTAATTGGTGTGTAGTAACTACATACTTTCCGGCAACTTTTATCTACGTTCACGTAACTCGTTTCAATTTGCCTGGGTTATGTTGGCCACGTTCCATCAATCACATCACCTTGGAAAGAATCATGAAACAAGTTAACCAGATTTTTTTTTTCTACGGAAAACTTCAATAAAAGTTGAAACCTAATCAAGAATCATTTTATGTTAGCTAATAAAGTTCCACTAATTTTGAAATGCATTTTTTCATTTCCTGTATTGTCTTCATAGTAGTTACTTAATTGGGCTCTGAGAAATTTGTAGTAAGAGAGAGAACTGTTTAAGTACATTTAAAGGTTAGACAATTGAATATATTTTGCCAGGAAACTTTTTTATATTATCTTCAGAAAGGATTTTTCTTTACCCACAGATCAGGAATTAACTCACTCAAGGATCCACTCGATACCATTATAACTGTCATTTCATATGTTCTTTTCATGACTGACTCTGCCCAAATGAAATATAGCAGATTGTTTACTCAGTTTTACCAGTTATATAGTATTTCTTCCTCTAGCTCTCACTTTTAGGATTATAGACATAAAAAAGTGTAGATGGCCCTAAATTTACACTGGGTCATATACATGTCAGATAACATTTTTACTCCCATATTTGTTCCTTCAAAACAAAATAAAACAAACTGATTTCATGCACCTCAGGGGACACACACACAAATTTTATAAGTGAATGGGAAGAAAAATATTAAAACTTCTATTCCTATTTATTTTTATCTTATCTTCATCTTTATTTTTTTTATTCTCTATTCTCTATGTTCTTAATAGATCAGCATAGCAGTACCTGCATACAAAGATTCATATACCTATGATGGGGATGTTTGTGTGCCTATCTTTACTAATAGGGTTGATGGTGTGAAGTTTGGAGAGGTTTTCCATAGGAAATCAAAATTATTTCCATTTAAACAGAATGTTTCCTTTTTAATTTGATTATTCAGTCATTCAATAAAGTTTATTTAATACCTAATATGTACCAGTTATATAAAGTGAGGTATAAATTGAGGTATTGCAGATTTATCAGTCAAGATAAAACAATCAACACAAAATTAAAACATCAAAAATGTCTAGCCCCATGGAGCTTAAAGTTGGGGGTTTCACTTAACAAACTTAAAATAAGATGGCATAAGAAATATTTGCCAACTTGCTTTCCTCTTTACTGAAATATGAGCTTCTATATTCAGGGACTAAAATGTCTTATGACTATTTCATGCTTGGTACAGTATTTGCCATTTGATAAATATTTAATACATGCTTTTTGAATTACATTGAACTAAACCTTCTGCTTCTCCGCCATTGAAACTCTGGGAACTTTTTTATCCTGTTAATCTTCTTGAGTGTTTAGATGATTTGGAGAAGGTGTTTCACTGTCAATTATCATGTCTGATGCAACTCCTTTATGAAAGTTCCTTTGGTCCTTAACAATTTCTCTAATTTCATCTAGCTCTACTAGAGGCTTTCTTTCTGCCTACAGAATATCTCCATTTCTTCACTTATGGAAATGCACATTTTTACACCAACAATCATCACTATCTGGACCAGAACTTTCACTCTCATCTTTTTACCTATTTAGAGACTTTAAAACAGACGATTTCTTACCTTTCACTGTATAAACCACAGACTCCATTTTGGTTATCATCAGTGCAAAATTACTTTGACTGATGGAAATTCTATCATATAGTTCTCCCCCAATTACTTATGGTGGATTTCCTTTCTATTATTTAAACAGGCAAAAGTTAGTGAATTGCTCCAGAGTTCCTAAGAATAACTTGTTCCCAATTACTGCTAAGGAATCTTGAGTGAAAGAGAGGAAACTGCCTTTTATTTAGCACTCTACTATGCTTCAGATCTTTCATATATTTTTTTCTCATTTTAACCTCACCAACCTAAAAATAAGGTTTGTGATTTCCGTGTCTTACAAGAAGAAACTTGTCTCAATTCTCTCAGTTCTATAATGACTCTGAAGACCTCGTCACCCCATCTGCAACTCTATCCCAAAACATCATACCAATCAAATTTGCAGTTAAAAGATTGAATTTGACACAAGTGACCATGGCTGAAGCCACTTTATTTCACTTTAAAATATAGTCTCTTTATTCATTTTGAATTGCAACACACAACTGATTTCCTCCCATCTCTGTACTTGAAAGATTGGGTCTGAAAGATTGCTTATTTTCTGTGTCCTGTGGGAAACAAATGCTCACTGGTGACTGCAGGACTGTAGTTTCATTAAATTTATGTCTTATGAATTTAACCACATTTGGCCATGTCTGTAACCTCGCCAGTAATATTGGGAACTGATCAGCATGGCTGCCTAACTCTAGGATCCTGAATCAAAATTTGGCCATTCTAAATTTCCATTCCCATCAATTCTGCCACCTTTCTTCATGAGTTACACATCATCAGTCACAGAACTTACTCTGTGACAGTAGAAAGAGGTGTCAGGCAATGCCATGACCGAATACATCTAACTAGACTCAGAAGTAATACAGGGCCCACTGTAATGATTTCATTTCTACAAAGTATAGGTTTAGTTTTTCTTCCTTGATTTATTCATACAAAAGCACTACATGCAAATAACTAATTTGTTCAAGTGTTTTAAGCAGCGGAAAGGAAAAACAGACCAATAACAAAATGCAAGTCATCTAGTAAGCAGTGTGAGAGCAGAAACAGTAGATATGAATTCAGAGAGTGCTATATTGTGAAATATATAAATATTTATGCTAAACATATAAATATGTAAGCTAAATAGAAAGGAGACGTAGTAGGCTACATGTTAATTTCTTAAAGTTGCTTTTTTCTACTGAACTAATGAAAGACATTTGATTATGCATGCATGATGTTTAAATCATATGTTAATTGCAAATGAGAAATGAATGTAAAAATGAGAAGATACCAGGACTGACCATGTGGCATGTAAGCTTTGGAAGATGAGGTAATTCAACAAATAAAACTCTATATAAATGAAATGTTATTTAATATGAAGAAAAGATAGTACACCAAAAGCCTACAAACAGCAATATTATTTCTCTTCACATTCTCTTATTAACTTCCTATTTGCTGCACATGAAGATAAAATTATTTCAAACTTTTATCACAATATTTGTTTGTCTTACATGTACCACCTCCATGGAGCCCCCTTTAATTTCCTTAAGGAAAACAATTAATGATCCTTTCTTCAGCCAAATGCAGCACAACCCGAACTACTGAGTGATGAGCACTTGTTATTCATTGTTCAAATGTCTCCTTTCACAAACTGCACCAAGAAGTTTCTAAGGAAAGAAGGACTGAGTGATATGCATCAAGAAAACCCTAGGACGTAGCATTGTACCCAGCACAAAATTGCTCTTAAAGTGAGATGAAGAAATATACAGAAATACACATTATAACTACAGCACATTCTTGGTAACAGAAAATTAAAGGAGTCTGGGAACTTTCTCTGGTAATGTATGACCTGCCATACTAAGGTCTCCAGCTAATAACGTCAAGGTCTCATAATTTTCTCATAACTGTTCTGTCCCTGTTCCACTTCCCAGCCCCATTTGTCACAGTTCCATCAATCAGAAAACAAAGAACATGACTTTGTAACTTGATTCTTGACCCCAGACCCCTGAATTCAAGTTAAGCCAATACAGTATTGTGAGAGTCATCCTTGCCCTGAACCAACCTATTTAACCCATCTAAATACTATACACATTCCTCTGTGATATATTGTTTTAGTCATTTTGCACTGTGTGAAAATCTCAGTACCTTTCTAGAGACAAAAGTGGAAAAGGTTTTGCAAAAACAAAGCATCTGCATAAAGTCATGGGTAAAAGATTTTGTTCCCTATGTTCCCAAAGGCTTACAGCTCAGACTCTTGTTCCAACAATAGATCATGGTGTGTATTACACCAGGGAGTACTTGGCTTTTCCTTCATATAAATGCTTTCAGCAATGTCGGCATACAAGCCAGGTTTTCCTGCTAACCTGCATGAAGCTATTTCACTGATTTTGTAATAAAGTATGTCAGATTCATTTTCACACACTGTACACACTGAGAGCTTAATGCCATTCAGGGCAACTGGTTCAGCAATGTTTTCTCTCTTTTTCTACCCCCTCTTTTTTCATTGGAAACATTTCCCCCAAAAAATGAATAAGTCTTACAGTCAAGATGTTAGCTGTGTAAAAAGCATTAAAAGATATGTTTTGTTTGTGTATTATAGTTGATGTATTTGTCACTTCAGATAATCCAGGTTTAATTCTAAGAGTCTGATATTACTCGGTTGCCCAATTTGCTTTATTTTTCTAACTTGCCTTCATACATTTTAGACATTTATTATATAGAATAACTTACAAACATTTTACTTTAAGGGAGATAGTGTCTACTGCAAGATTTAAAGTAGTGGAGTAACATGATCTCTTTTCTCTTAAAGACATATCTCTAGCTGCTAGTAAGAAATGGATTTGGGGTGGGGGTGAGTACAGAAGGGAGGAAAAAACAGGATAATCAAGTAGGTCAGGCTGTGATCTGAACTAGGGTGGATAAGGCAGGAATAGAAAGAAGAGGGTGGCTTAAAAGGTACATTTTGAAAGAAGAATTAAACAACATAGATGGACAGTTCTTTCTTGAGGCTAGAATGCCCTTCCATTTTTTATCTGGCTAAATGATACTCTTCCTTCCAAGCTTCCATATCCAGGAAGCCCTTCTCTACCCTTCTCTCACTGAATAATGGTCTTCTGATTGATGCCTTAGCACCATGCCTTCATCTTATAGAAGAAACTCTCTCCAAGCATTTCTTTACTTGCTTATCATCCTCAGGAGACTCTGAAGTGTTCAGAATCAAAATCAACACTTTCCATTTCTGTAATTGTGGTGCCAAGTAATATTTTTAATATGCACTGGGCTTATTGATTAAGAATGTTTGGCTGCATTAAACAGAATACTTAACTTTCAATGGCTTAAATATTTGATTTTTTTATATATAACAAGATGCATAGAGGCAAGTGTGCACTGAAGTTCATTCAGTTGCCCAAAACTAGGACTGGTATATCTGCGATGATATATCATTTCCTTCATTATTGCAAAATAGCCTTACTGGCAGTAAACACTGCATTTGCATTCAAAGCCAAATGAACTGGGAGATCTGGAGACAAACTTTTTCTTTTCTTTTTATCAGATAAAGCCAAACACTTTTCAGAAACTTCCCCAAACTGTCATGTTGAATTGGACAGAACTGCTTCCAAGAAACTCATAGGTTCAAGAGAGGCTAGGAAAGCAAGTATATAGATTTTCTGTCTTCTGTATTGAAGTGAGAAGGAAGAAAGGTATCTGAAATCCTTAATAACCGAGTGAGTCAACCGTGCATGCTTCACCAGATGCTCAAAACCATATTTTAATAAATTATATAAATATTTAATGATTAATAAGTTTCAGGTAATATATACTTATCTATGCTAAATTAATAAGACAATTGATGATTAATCTCTACTCTGATATAAAATTGTGCTCAAATTAAATTTTAAATATTCTTTTCTGTTGAAGATATTAACTCAAATTTGACAATCATTATAAAACTTAAAACTTAATTTGCAGGCTTGTAGAGACCATGGTCTCTACACTTATATGTTTCTGTTTAATAAGCTTGGACTGTCATAACAAAATACCATAGACTACGTTGCTTAAACAACAGAAATGTAATTTTCTCACAGTTCTGAAGGCTGCAAATTGGAGATCAGAGTGTCAGCATGGTTGGGTTCTGGTGAGAGCTCTTTTCCTGGCTTGCCAATGGCCACCTTCTCACAATGTCTTCATATGTTGAAGAGAGAGAGAGAAAATAAGAAAGGGAAAGAAATATTTCTTTTCTTTTTATAAGATCATAGTCCTATTGGATTAAAGCCTCACCCTTATGGATTCATTTAACCTCAAATACCTCCTAAAGACTCCCATCTCCTGATAGAGTCACCTTGGGGGTTAGCGCTTCATCAAATGAATTTGGGGGCAACACAATTCAGACCACAGCATCATATAGCCAGCTAGCTATTTTCTATGATTTGTAAAAACACAAGAACAATGATGACAACAGCAAGAACCAATTTTTTCAGCTGGTCCATGAATACTTACATTTGGATATCTGGCATTAACTTATATCACTTTTACATTTAAATGCATTTCATTTAGAATGGTGAGGTGAAATATATTGTATATTTTTTCAACAGTTTTATTGGAGAACATAATGTTTAACACACACACACACACACACACACACACATTCCTGAAGGCATCATCACGATCAAGGCAAGTAATATATCCATCACTCTTAACTTCTTTCTCATGACTCTTTGTAAAATAATTTCTGTCTTTCCTCATACCCTCATCCCAAGGTAAGTGCTGATCTTCTTTCTGTTTTCTGTCAATATATTTGAATTTTATAAAATTTTACACAATCATATAGGATGGATTTGGGGGGATCTGATTTCTTTCAATCAATAAAGTTACTTTGAGTTTTATCCATCTTTAGTATATATTGATAGTTTATTCCTTTTTATTCTTCAGCAATACAGTACTTCAATTATGGCCATACCACAATTTATTTATCATTTCATCTACTGACAGACATTTGTTGTATCCGTTTTTTGGCAAATAGAGATGCTATAAATTTTGTATACAAATATTTATGTAAATATATGCCTTCATTTCCTTTTGGTAAATATTTAGGCGTGAAATTGTTGCGTAGTATGGAAGGTATATGTATAACCTTTAATGAAATAGTCAAAGTCTTTTCTAAGTACTTGTACCATGTACATTCCACCAGCATTGCATGAGAGTTCTGGTTACTTCACATCCTCCTGACCTCCATACAGTCAGTCTTTTTCAATCTTAGACAATCTGTTAAGTGTGTTGTAATATCTTATCATAGTTTTAATTTGCATTTCCTTAAGGACTAATACTGTTGCATACATTATTATGTGCTTATTTAATAGCCACATATCTTCTTCTATAATGTGTATGTTTAAATATTTCTTTTTTTAGTAATCTGTTTTTTTAAGTTTTGAGAATTCTCTAGATAGCCCAAAGATAAGTCCTTTGGTCAGACATGTGACCTACAAGTAATTATTTCCAGTCTCTGGCTTGTCATTTCATTCTTCTAATAGTGTCTTTTGAACAGCATATATTATTTAATTAATTAATTTATTTATTTTTGCGGTATGCGGGCCTCTCACTGCTGTGGCCTCTCCCGTTGCGGAGCACAGGCTCCGGACGCGCAGGCCTAGCGGCCATGGCTCACGGGCCCAGCCGCTCCGCGGCACGCGGGATCCTCCCGGACCGGGGCACGAACCCGTGTCCCCTGCATCGGCAGGCGGACTCCCAACCACTGCGCCACCAGGGAAGCTCTGAACAGCATATATTATTAATTTTGATGAATCCAATTTATCAATTTTTGAGAGATCATGCTTATGATATTGTATCAAAGGGATCTTTGCCTTAGTAATATCATGAAAATATCCCCCTATATAATCTTCTAGAAGTCTGACAGTTTTCTCTTTTCCATTAGGCCTATATTGACTAGTTTTTGCCTATGTTACAGATATGGATCAAAGTGTATATATGTATGTATGTATGTATGTGCATATCTATCTATCTATCTATCTATCTGTCTATCTCAAATTGATCCAGTGCCATTGTGGAAAAGTTTGCCTTTTGTTGATTATTAGAGTAATGCTGATTTTACAGAAGGAGTTGGGAAGTATTTCTTCCTCTTCAATTTTCTAGAAGAGTTTCTATAGAATTGATATTAATTCTTCTTTAAAATGTCATAGATGTCACCAATGAAGCTATCTGGACCTACCTTTTCAACTACAAATATAGAGAAATTTATTCAGCTAATCTATTGTTTACTGAGCTTTGGGTTTGTTACTTTTGAAGAAATATCCATTTTATACAAGTTGTAATATTTGTTGGCATAGAGTTGTTGACAATATTCCATTAGTATATTTTTAATACTAGTAGAATTAGCAGCATCTTCACCTCTCTCATTCCTTATATTAGTAATATGTGTCTTTTCTCTTATTTTTCCTAGTTACTCTGGTTATAGGTCTAGCAATTTAAATTCCTGTCTGGAAGGACACACTTTTGGTTTCATTGATTTACTTATTATTTTTCTGTTTCCTATTTTCATACTAACCTCTATTATTTATTTTCTGCTGCTTACTTAGGACCTAATTTGATATTTTTAAAACTTTTTTAGAATGGAAGAAAATAAATTTGAGATCCTTTTCTTTTATAATAAAGGCATCCAATGCTATAAATTTTCCTCAATGCAGTGCTTTATCTGTATCTCACAAATTTTGGTATGTTGTATTTGCATTTTATTTTCTAATCATCATTTTTGATTGCTTTTCTGACCTATCATTTTAAAAGTCTATTATTTAGGTTTTCAAATATTTGATGATTTTTCAAATTTATTTCTGATATTTATTTCTAATTATTGCCGACTTGTCTTAAAACATGCTTTCTGTGATTTGATTCCATGGAACTTTATTTAAATTTGCTTTATGGTTTAGAAAATGGTCCATTTGGTAAATTTATTTTTGTATACTTGAAAACAGTTTGTGTTCTGTTGTTATTAGGTGGAATGTTCTATAAATGTCCGTGAAGTAAAAGCTCTGTGCTAAGATACCAAAGCATTTATAATTATCATGTTCCCATGATGAATTAACTCATTAATCACTACTAAATAAGCCTCTTTACACCTGGTAATATTTTTGCAATGAAATCTATTTTGGCTGATATTAATGTAATCATCCCAGTCTTCTTTGACTAGTGTTAGCATAGTATATCTTTTTCTCTTCTTTTACTTTTAACCTATCTGCATGTTTATATTTAAAATCACTTTCTTTATAGCAGCATATCATTTTTTCTTGCTTTTTATCCATTGGACAACCTCTGCCTGTTAATGGAGATCTTTAAATTATGTACCTTTATTGTAAATATCGATACAAGTGTGTCCTTATATATGTATAATATTTGTTTTATATTTATCCTATTTGTTCCTCTCAAAACTTCTCTTTCTTCTTCCTATGAAGAAAGCAAAGGATATGGATGTACTCATTTTGATATATCTGTCCTGTTCTGTCCAACATGATAGCCACTTGAAACATATGGCCATTGAGTACTTGAAGTATGAGCAGGTCAAACTGAAATATACTGTAAATATCAAAGATTTAGAAAAAAAAAGTAAAATGTATTATTATTTTCTAAATGTATTACACAGTTAAATATTTTTTGATATAAAGGATTTAAGAATTACATTATTAAAATGAATTTTGCTTGTTCATTTTTACTTTTTTAATGTGGCTTCTAGAAAATTTAAACTATATATGTGGCTCACATTTTACTCTTTCTAATAGATAACACTGTCTTAGATCATGAATCAGCAAACTATTTTTTATAAAGCGCCACATAGCAAACATTTGGCTTTGTAGGACTATAGTCTCTGTCACAACTATGCAATCCTGCCATTTGTATCATGAAAGCAGCCTTAGACAACACATAATAAATGGGGGTGGCTGTGCTCCAACACAACATTATGTACAGAATTCACAGAGTGGATCTGGCCTGTGGGCTTTGATTTGGTGCCCTTCTGATACAATAATTTTGATAAATGAAGCTATGACTAATTTATGATCAAAGAACAGAAAGAAAAAAGCCTTGTTCCTTGATGATATTAGGGTCTACCATAGCAGCCCTTGACCAACAATGTTTTAGGTATAACAAAAATGAACTGTCTCATTTATGCCTCAGTATTTTTAATATATGTAGCTAAATCTAATTAAGTCCATACGTCATGATTCCACTATATGATTTTGCAAGTTTAAAATTCATAAATTCCTCAGTCCATCCTCAGTCCAAAATTGACCACTTCCATGTTCACTGTCACTTTCATATAGCTAATTAATATACAACTTGTCTTAATATCTTTCTATATCATCAACCAATATCTAGTAGGTTTGCTATGTACTAAGCTAATATTTAATAAGTACTAGTGGAGTAAATAAATATCAGTATCTTGTACAAAAAATGTATGTATCACTTAAGTTTCTACATCTAAGAAATCAACCTCAGTGAGCAAAGAAAAAAAAGCTCAGTTAGTAAAATAATACTACCAAATGTAAAAGAAGTCATTATTCAAAACCTTATTAATTTTCCTCACAGCTACAAACTTTATGAAAAATAATTCTCATTAAATATGATAGCTCAAAGTAATTCATCAGCTAATTCACTGTTTCATATGCTGACTATGATATGAAACATCACAGCTGATTCTATTTTTTAAATCTAGTTACCTATACAAATTGTATGGCTTTATGTTAAATTTGTATTATATGCCCCCTAACATCAGATGACTTGGCAGTTCTCGCCAGCTTACATTGAACTGACATTCAGTAAAGCCAGGTTCAACATCTTCTAAATAATACAGCAGAAAATTAAGTAGGACTTAAATGATGTATAAGTTAAGACAATTTTGTGTGGAGTTAATGCTAATAGTACTATTACAGAATGCTAGAAAAACTCTAGAATGAAAAGATTTACCTCTTTTCATAAATAAACAAACAAATCTTCCTGGTGCCCTATTTCAATGTATAAAATTCCAACAACCTATAATATGGAACTAATATGTAGCCAAGACAATACCCTTGGGAATAATGTTGACAAGAAGAGAGAGGCATGTAGGTTAAATAGCAGCAAACACCACTCATTGCACCACAATTTGCTCATTGCTCAATATTCATGACCTTTGTTTGCATTCTAAAAGTTTTTATCTCACTATATTCTTTGTACATAGACAAAAAAACAGGCATATCAGAAAGGTTGAAAAACATATCCAATGTTGCTGAACTAGTACATTGATTAAAATTCAAGCCTGGTTGATGTGAAAACTGATACCTTGACAATACTGTCTAAGACAGTAGATGATTGATATGCTTTTCTGTGAATTATAATCTCGTCTAGAAAAAGGAATTACTTTCAGACACCAATGAGGAAAGAATGAATTGTTCAGTTGTCACTGCTTATATGACAGTGGTGTCAGTGAACTTATATAAGAAAACACACCTAATGGATTTTCTAAGTTGCTAGAAGTCAGCAAGAGCAAAGATAAATGTGACATCTATAATACTCAACTTATTTTTTCTTGTCATGGCTTTTTTGATTATAGTTTCAGACATTTCCAGGGTACAACTGGTTTGAATTGGCTTCATAACCTCAGGAATAAAACTAATATTACCCCTTCATTAAAACCTCAATTTTCAATGACTCCAGGCTTCTCTCCTGGTTGATTATCCCACAATGTATATTTTTCTGAAATACCCATCTTCACATAATTTGAAAAAAATCATAATGGAGCTTTCAAGTGCTCGACAAATTCAATAACAATGAATTGATAACTCAAAATAAATACCATTAAATACTGAGGAATATTTGCAGCCATCATCACCATCAGCTGAGATTCTAAAAAGGCCCCACTGTGTAACTGACTATTCTTTTAATTTACACACACACACACACGCACACACACACACTCATGGTAACCAGTTCAGCATGGGTTCTAGAACCAGCTGCAGTCTTTTTTATAGTAACAACAACAAAAACAAAAAACTTGGGCGCTTAAGTCATAATGCTGCAATGAACACTGGGATGTATATATCTTTTCAAATTAGAGTTTTTGTTTTCTTCAGATAAACATCCAGAGGTGGAATTGCTAGATTGTATGGTAGTTCTATTTTTAATTTTTTGAGGAGCTTCCCATACTGTTTTCCATAGTGGTTGTACCAACTGACGTTCCCACTGACAGCATATAAGGTTTCCCTTTTCTCCACACCCTTACCAATCCTGTTGCTTCTTGTCTTTTTGATAACAACTATTCCGACTGGTGTTAGGTGATATCTCATTGTGGTTTTGATTTGTATTTCCCTGATGATGAGTGATGTTGAGCACTTTTTCAAGTACCTGTTGCTCATTTGTGTATCTTCTTTGGAAAAATATCTATTCAGGATGCCTGCTCATTTTTCAGCAGGTTGTTTGGTTTATTTTGATTCTGGACTGTATGAATTCTTCACATATTTTGGATATAAGCTCCTTATCAGATACAGGTATACCTCAGAAATATTGAGGGTTGGGTTCCAGACCACTGCGATAAAGCAAATATAGCAGTAAAGTGAGTCACATGAATGTTTTAGTTTCCCAGTGCATATAAAAGTTGTATTTATACTATACAGTAGTCTATTAAGCATGCAATAGCATTATGTCTAAAAAAAAAGGTACATACCTTAATTTTAAAGATTTTATTGCTAAAAGATGCCAACCATCGTTAGAACCTTCAGCAAGTCATAGTAGTAACATCAAAGGTGACTTATTACAGATCACCAAAACAACTATAACAATAATGAAAAAGTTGGAAATATTATAAGAATTACCAAGATGTAACAGAGAGACAGGCAAGCAAATACTTTTGGAAAAATCAAGCCAATAGACTTATTTCACACAGGATTGCCACAAAGCTTCAATTTGTAAAAAAAATGCTGTATCTGTGAAGAGCAATAAAATGAGGTATGCTGGTATATTGTTTGCAAATATCTTCTCCCAGTAGGTTGTCTTTTCTTTTTGTTGATGGTTTCCTTTGCTGTGCGAAAGCTTTTTACCTTGATGTAGTCTCATTTGTTTATCTTTGCTATAGGCACCCCCGTATTCAGTGAAGCATTATTTACAATAGCCAAATATAGATATATATATATTTACAATGGAATAATACTCAACCGTAAAAATAAATGAAATCTTGTCATCTATGATAACATGGATAGACCTAGAGGGTATTTGCTAAGTGAAATAAGATAGACAGATAAAGACAGATACCATATTATTTCACTTTAATGTGGAATATAAAAAACAAAAGAAATGAACAAACATAACCAAACAGAAACAGATCCATTGATACAGAGAACAAACTAGTGGTTGGCAGAGTGGAAGGATGTGAGGAGATAGGAAAAGTAGGTAAAGGGGATTAAGAGGTACAAACTTCCAGTTATGAAATAAATAAGTCATGGGGATCTAATGTACAGCACAGAAAATACTGTCAATAATTGTAATAACTTTGTATTGTGACATATGGTAACCAGACTTATCATGGTGATCATTTTGTAGTGCATAAAAATATTGAATCACTATGTTGTACAGCTGAAACTAATATAATGTTGTAAGTTAATTATACTTCAGTTTAAAAAAAAAGTCCTATTTCTGAATCCACATCACTCACAGGATTTCCCCTTCCTTTATAACATTCTGGGTTCATTCTTATCTTCAATGAGATATCCATCAACTCCACCCACAGTGCCCACCCGCCTTTGTCCATAGCAACCTTTTTTATTTCTTTTTACATGTTTTGACCTTAACTAGATAAGTATTTAAGACCCTTTATTTGCTGGGGGAGTTCCAAGCTTCACTATACAAGTTAATTGAATTCGAATGTATATACAGGGATAATGTGCTACCTTTTGGGACACATTGGCTTTAACAAAATTCCTGGTTTAAACTTATTTACTGGGAGAAAGATGGCACCTAACTTAACACACCAAGAAAATAAAAGCCTCATCCCTCTTCTCAGTCAAAATATCCCATTTGGTACATACACACTTGAAAGCATGTGCACCCCTCTCCCACGCCCCCACAGACACATAGCACAGTATCTCATTTTTACTTAAACTAGGTTTTATTTTTCCTCTTTTGAATGTGAGTAATGCTTTCTGGAAAGAAAAAAAAAGCAGGAAGTCAAAACTGTTTAAGTACTGTGTCTCCTTCAAGTTATTATGAGACATATTGAAACAGTAATGGATTCGGGGGCCAAATTCTAAGGAATCGAATGCTTGGGAAGGAGGTCTGAATATCCGTTGGAATGAAAGACCTATTAGTAGGTGGGGATTTTACCAAAGTTCAGGGAAATCCTACTGGGGTGCAGTATATCTAAGAAGGGTAATACAGAACTTAAGAGAATGAGGAAGGTGGGGAGTCCCCTGGAAGAGAACTGCATCAAAGGCAATAAATATACTGCTGGATTTACGAGCTTTTAAAGATTCACCAAGTGGGAATCCCTCTCAGAAGAGTTTGGCAGTTTTGTTCTTTTTTACTGTGGGTTTTATGGTTTGCCTGAGAATGAAAACCATACTTTGCAGTTTTCTGTTAGATTTGGGAAAGCAGAACAACCTCTAAAATCTACCAGCAAGCACAAAACTTTGTGGAGAGGCATCTTGTGCCAATAATGACAAAAGCATATGAAAGCTGGAAGTTTCGTACGCTGTAAATACTGATTATTTGTACAACCTGTTCATCATGTTGGTGATTGTCTAGTACTCCCAGTGTGCCAGTACAAGCTGAGGTTTTAAAAAAACACACTTGCTTGATTTGAAGCACAGGTACCGAAATAGAATAAAACAATGGGAAGGAAAGTTCCAAAGTAAAAGAGATGAATCAGATGAAAACAATAAATATTTTGGTTCCCTGGGGAACTGAATAGGAACACATGGAAGGACTTGAGATTGCCTGGCCCTCAATAAGCCCTGCATGATCTTGCTATCCATCATTTCAATATTTGATGAGTGGTCTTGTAAAAACCAAATATTTAACCAGATCAGGTAAAGTATTGGGACACTGCAGGAGCCCCAATCAGAACACTTTCAGATTCATATTTTTTACAACAAAGACTGTTTTTACTGATCAAAACTTGTGCAGATTAGGCTGGGCTCTGAGATTCATATAACTAATCTATAATATCTGGATTACACATACATAAAAAATTAATTTCTAAATAGCATTAACTCATTTCTGTAGGCTAGGAGCATTATATTAAGTTACAAAAATTGTGTGGCCAATTATGAAAATTAGGATGGGGGATTTTTCTTCTATATTATCTCTAAGTCATAGGTATAGTTTAGGAATCTGGACTGGCTACTGAAGAGCACTTAGTCAAGTAATTTAAACCAACTGTGGCTTTGTTCCTCTCTGTCAAAAGAATATTCATTTCAGGGGATTATCACGTGATTACATGAGGTAATATTAGCAAGCACATAGCGCTCACAATGTACAAGGCACTGCTCATGTGTTACCTCATTAAATCCTCATAGAAACTCTATGAGGTAGGTCTTATTATTATCCTCATGAACAGATAAAATTGAGGTACAGAAAAGTAACTTCCCCAAGGTCCCATAGTAGTGATAAAGCCTGGATTCAGCAACCCAGGCAGCCTAGCTCCAAACTACGTATCTTCAACCACTTTGCATTTTGTTTCTATCAAATAGGGCATATAAGTGCTTAGCACAATGCCTCATGCAAACTAAGTTCTCAAGTGATATTCATTATTATTATTACAAATTAATACACTATAATTTATAAGTTGGCATAACTTTTTGAAAAGCAAAATTTCAATATAATTTCTGGTTTCAGCTCCAACATTTATGTAAAGGGCTTAGAAGTCATTACTCCTATCTTTAGTAAGAAAATGAGGGGAAAAAAGTCACTGAAAACCCATGACTTTTCCTGGGTTCATCAGATGATTGAGGTCACAGGGCAAACCGCTGCCCTGAAATCTGGAGACAAGCAAATCCAGAGTCACAGCTGAGATCTGTTTATTGGAGAAGGCCCTGGAGTCATAAACTGGTAGGAATATTTAAGTGGAAATTCTCTTAATGAATTGCTGGAGGGTAATGTGTATTGACTTGAGAGTGAGAAACCCCTGGGGCTTGTGAGGGGCTCCCACATTTTCCAGGCTTTTATATCCAGGGATTTCACCAGGTTTTCAAGATGAACAGCCGAGAAATAGTCCCTAATGACACTGGCAGGGGCAGGGCAAAGGTAACCATTAAAATATGCCCATAGTGTTCTCTATTACAAAGGCTTACTCTACCAAAAGGGGAACTAAGAAATCCCTATGAAGGATACAGCCTAAGTGCACAGGCCTACCCCCTAAAAGACTGAGATGCAATCATAGGATTATAGAATTGTTGCCATCCTTCAAACCTTACCACCACACCAAAAGGACTCCTGTGTAATAACAGTGGCTTACAGCCAAAAAAAAATAACTGCAAGACACAGACTCTAACTGAGGAGCAACTGATGGGGAAGTCCAAAGACTACAGGCAAGACAAGAACAAGGACACTTAAATTTGAAGCCTCTGGCACCTACAGCTATAGTAATCATTAAGCACAGTCCAATGCCCAGCCAGATTAATATGAAACCTCACACTAAAAGCCTATTTACCTCATTTGCTATTACCCAGTTTTCAATAATAAATTACAAGGCATGCCAAAAGGCAAGAAAAACACAATCTAAAGAGACAAAGCAAGAATCAGAACCAGACTGAGAAAAGACACAGCTTTTGAAATTATCAGATAAGGAATTTAAAATAACTATGATTAATATGTGAAGAATTCTAATGGAAAAAGTAAACACCATGAAAGAAGAGATGGGTATTATAAGCAGAGAGATGGAAAGAATAAAAATAAATGCTAGAAAAAAAAACTTCAACAGAAATGAAAAATGCCTTTGATGGGTCCAGTAGTAGATTGAACGCAGCTGAAAAAGGATTAGTGAGCTTGAAAATATGTCAGTAGAAACTTTGCATTCTAAAATGAAAAGAGAGAAAGAATGAAAATAATAAAGAATAGAACATGCAAGAACTGTAAGACAATTGCAAAAGTAAAACATACATATTATAGAAATACTAAGAGAACAAAGAGGGAAGGTGCAGATGAACTGTTTGAAATAATGACAGAGAGCTTTCCAAAATTAGTAACAGACACCAAACTACAGGTCAAGAAAGCTCAGAGAACATCAAGCAGGATAAATACCAAAAAACATACACCTAGGTGTATCATAATCAAATTGCAAAAAACTAAACAAAGAGAAAAATCTCTAAAGAAGAGAAAAAGAATTATGGTTATAAAGGAACAAAGATAAGCATTACATTGGACTTCTCTTTAGAACGCATGCAGACAAGAAAAGAGTTAATATGTAACATGTTGAAAGAAAAATTACAGTACAGTGGATATTTATTATCTAAATATTCATTAGGCAGAGTTTAGAGCAAAATAACATTAATATGAACATATTTTTAATAAACTGAGAATTCATTATATTAATCCTGGTTATGGATTGAATTGTGTTCCCTCAAAATTCATATGTTGAATCCCTAAACCCCCAACATGACTGTATTTGGAGATAGAATTTTTAAAGAAGATTAAGTTTAAATGAAATCATGAAGCTAGAGACCTAACACTTTAGGACTGGTGTGCTTATAAGAAGAGGAAGAGACACCAAAGATCTCTCTCTCTTTCTCTCTATGCATTCACAGAGAAAAGGCCATGTAAGGACACAATGAGAAGGTGTCCATCTACAAGTCAGGAAGAGAGGTCTCACCAGAAACCAACTCTGCTTGCACCTTGACCTTAGACTTCTGGCTTTCAAAATATTTTCTGTTGTTTAAGCTACCCAGTCTGGTATTTTGTCATGGTGATCCAAGCAGACTGATACACTCTTCCCCAAATCAGCTGTCCCTATTTTACAATAATGTATATCCCTGTCTGTTTGACTAGTCTAACTTTTATATATATTAGATATCACAAAATATAATGGAAATGGAATTCAAATTGATTATCAAGTGAAATGGCAAATTCTAACATACAGAATTTCAGGAAGCTGATAAAAATGTTAGAGAATTTCTGGAATTCATGCAAAATCATCATCCAGGGGATTGTCTACAAAGAAAGTCGCCCACCATATCAGTAAACAAAGGATGTTGCAGCCATCAAGCCATTAGCCATCAGCCACTGCAGCAGCCCCAGACTGTGTACCCTAAGGGGATTCAGGATGGAAAAGAACAGGATACTGGCCCTAGATAGCTGAGGTGCATATCAAAGGAATGATTTTAAAGAGCCCAGACTCTTGCATGTTCCCATACATAGAAAAGCACTAAATTCATTAACTTGAGATGTCTGTTTTTCTTTAATTAACAGTAATCTTTTGGTGTCTTGTTCAGACTGCCTGGTTTTGTTGCAAAAACTCCTATATGTCCTGTCTCCTTCCTTCTCTCTTCAGAGCATCCCTAAGAGCTGAGAAACTATCTTCCTGGCTTAAGTCCTCAGTTCTGTCTGCCAAATAAAACAATTCTCAACTTTTAGGTTGTGTATCTTTTTCAGTCGACTAGAGCTAGACCTCTAAAAATGATAATAACAATAGATTCTTTTCAAGAGAATGTTTTCATTATTAAGGAGTTATTACAGGATAATAAAAACTTCAATAATGCCCTAATAGATTTATTAAATTATTTTCTTTAGACGATGTAAAATGATCACAGGTTTTTCTTTTTTATGATAAAATTGTCAAAAGAAATTTCAGAAAAAATCGGAAAATACTTAATTTTACAAAGATGTTTGTATATTTTAATCAATTGTTAATCTGAGGTTTATAATTAAAATGTATACGGTTGTATTTTAATAAAATGTTACTCTCTGACTTAAAAAATTAAGCTGGAAATATTTGGTCAATTATTGATGATGAGGACCAAGAAGAATCTTATTAATATTGTATCTAGAACCTTGCTTCTAATTAGCATAAGAATTTCTGAATTTGAAATAGAAAAATAGGTGGTATTGCTTTATTGCACTATATGTCAGTAGCTTTTGTGGGGATAATATCAAAATATATACAGTTGAATACGCTCTTTAATTTACACATTCAGTAAACATTAAACCAGAAGATTTACCATGTACCTAATGAATCTTAAACTTCAGAGCCATTTACTCACAAAGACACAAAGGTGAGACGCTAGCCTAGCCGTTGTTTCATATGGCCCTATAATTATGTTAAATTTATACAATTAAAATATTTTAACAGTTAGTTAAGACTGATAATCTCTTCAAGCAACAACTTCCCCTCTGTCACACCTCTCCTTTTGTGTCAGGGAACACTGAAGCAGCCATGGGCATCTTTGCTAGCTGGTAGCAGAAGTTGAGTTGGGGATACATAAACTTTGTATTTAGTAGATGAAACCCCTTTCATGTACCGTCAAGGCATTTTGAAACCACTGTATAGGAATGGTGGGTACCCCTAAGGGCCCTGTGCTGAGTCACCCATCATCACGTAACAAACTTTTACAGCCACAGATCACGATGGGATATAAATGTGTCCCAAGATATGCAACAAAAGAAATATGTAACTAATAGAGGTATGAAAAGGACAGAGCTCAAAAGACTTGGGACTTACCTGGTGGCGCAGTGGCTAAGACTCTGTGCTTGCAATGCAGGGGGCCCAGGTTTGATCTCTGGCCAGGGAACTAGATCCCACATGCATACTGCAACTAACAGTTCATATGTCACAACTAAGGGGCCCACGTGCAGCAACTAAGATCCGGAATAACCAAATAAATAAATATTAAAAAAAAAAAGATTTTGTTGTTATTGGAATATTCTTTTAGCCATAAGAAGTATAAAATTGTAAGAAGAGTATTTAGTTCTCATCAGCGCCTAAATCAGAGGAGAATTTCTCTCTGTCATGCATATACTCGGTAATATATATGACTACAAAAACATCATGCATTTAAAAATGAGAATTATGTAAAATAAAATTTTAAAAAATTCCTATGTTTCTAGGACACTAACCTATAGCAATACTACAGAAAGTATATCTGAAATATCTCATATACAAAAGAAACTCAATGGAAGTTTCCCAAGTTTCAAAATAATTTTTAAAATCCACATGACATAATCAATACTTATTTGTGAAACTGAAAGAACCTTTTCTAAATTGTCATTATTAATTAAAAAATAATCAACCATGCTAGTGGAAATATTGAATACCATTCTCTCTAAAGAAAATAATAATTTAAAAGTGTTATAAAGAAATAATCAGAGAATATATAGCCAAAGCCAAAGAAAAAATACAATAAATGATATGTCTGGCAGTTAATTATAGAGAGTTGAATTTTTTTAATGTATGATGAATTTGTCAGCTTCTTCAAATTTCTATTCTATTGTGATTTCTTTGTTCATTCTAAATAAATATTCACAATCATTCCTATTTTGTATCCTTTTCCTTAAAGAGCACTCCCAAAGTATTGCTTTAGGTCCCATAAAATCTGGATCTACTCCCGTCTATGAGGCAGATATAACTGTATCACTGCTGAAACTGCCTCTCAGGAAAATTAAGCACCCTGCCCTAATTTACCGGGAAATGAATGCTGAGACTGGAATTTGATTCCGAGATTATCATTTCAGTGTCCATGCTAATGCAAGCAACCAGTCTTCTAATCCCTTCTCAGATAAGGTGAGAGAGGCAATAGCTCTCTAATAGAAAGATAGAGACACAGGCAGGGTCTATCTCCCTGAACCCTCAGCCAGCTACCTACCACCACCAAAGATTCCTAAAAGAGGTACATTAAAGGACACTCCAAGCAAAGAAATGCTTTCTATTGGGGACTTCATTGTTTTGAGTAATAAGTCAGCATGTGGAAGTCCTTCTATATGATGTGCACCAAGTCAAGTCTTGAAAAGCAGGTAACCTCTAAGGTTTTTCTTTTTTTCTAAATGCATCTACAATGTTAAGAATGAATGAAGCTTTAGCACTCAAATATGCTTTATGTTTTATTATGTGGGAAGTATTTTGAACTCAATGAACTATTTACTGCATCATAGCCTGTGACGTAGTCTGCTCACACCTCTTAAGGTAAGTTGTGCCATGATTCACTACAATCCTAATTGCTTTAATTAAGCAGTCAATGATATCCTGGCATTGCATCTTAATTTTATATACAAAAAGGTAGACTTATTTTGCATACGTGAACTAAGAGTTGTCAGAGCAAATGGAGATTGTATTCTGCACGTAAAGTCATTTTAATTTTCTCTCTAAAATTTCTAGGAACATTATTTAAATAAAATTAATATTCAAACTGAAGCTTTTAGTTTAAAAAAATGAATGTAGACTAAAGTTTCTTTGTATTTTAAACATAATCAAGAGTACAATTATGGTATTTCATTGATGCTATCTAAAACAGTAGAAGTCCTACTGCCTCTAACATGCAAACTTAAAAAAATGGCTGAGGCAGAGGGCAGAATACTGGATTTGAAACTGGAAATTCTGGGCTTGTTTATAAATCCTTCACAGATTTATCTTATGATTGCAAGCTCTTAACCTTTCTAAACTTTACATCCACCAATTATAAAATGGGCATAGTGAGTCCACATTAATGCTGACACCTTAGCTATTGTAAGAATCTTGTAATATGATGTAAGTGACAGCATAATGTGAACTCATTTCTAGGCCATCTTTGACCTGTTTATACAGAAACATACACTATCCTTTCTGTTTGTAGGGTTAACATCTAAGCAAGCACCAGAAAGAGAATTATATCCTTGATGCATTCTATCAGAATCATATAGGGAGGAAATAAATGTGCAAACAAAAGACAAATGATAAACACTTCTTCAGCAAAGTCCTCCCCTATTCTCACTTGCCAAGGAATCATTATATTCCAACCATTTATATGCACACAACTGGGTTTTAGTTTAGTTAGAAATTAACTTTTCAATGTTTTACTGTTTGAAATGAACATCATTCTACATCTTTCCTCAAGCTGTTATTGTGCTAAAAATTCAACAGAAAAGTAAGGAACATAAATTCTTCTGCTTTTCATTATTATTCAAATGATATGTGTCCTGCCATCGGGGAAAATAAGCACTTTGAACTTTAGGGGAGGAGCCAGCTAGTCTTTCCTCAACCAAAAAGTCTTCCAAAACCACTCCAAGATCACATAGAACTCCTCACACGTATTTCATGGAATATTACTCTTGAATACTCTACCAATCCAACATATCACTTCAGTTCTCTGTGGCTGACCTTCATCTGGGAGGATATAGTCTCTATTTCGATGAATCAACCATAATGAAGAGAATAGCAACCAACTGAAACCAATCCAGAACTGACACAGATGTTAGATTAGTAGATAAGAACTTTAAAACAAGCATTGTAACTGTATTATATATATTTTAAAAACTTAGTTAGAGCTACTGAAAAAAAAAAAGCACCCAAATCAAATTTCTTGAGATGGAAACTACAATGTCAATGAAGAATACATTGGAGAACATTAATGCATTAATGGAAGATTAGACACTGTAGAAAAAAGATGACTGAAGTTGAACAGAAAGAAAAAAAAATATGTAGTGAACTGTGGGACAATGCCAAGTGACCTAACATATGGGTAATTGAGGTCTTTAAAGGAAAGAAAAGAGAGGGGCTTGAGTTACGACAGTGGCAAAAGTCATGAAAGAAAGTGAGGAAGCTGTTACGGGAGACAAAACTGAACTTGGAAACTGTCGAGTTTTAACTAAGGAAGGAAGTTGTGGAAGAATACTGTGATGTTGGTTGAGTTAGCATCTAACCAGATCATAATCCCAAGTATAACCCAGAGTTAAATTGAATGGAATGATGTGAAAAGAATAAAACACCCAATAACGTAAACTATGAAAAGGACTGGAGGATTGATAGAAGTTCATATAGATCTTGTTTGGCTCTTTGTATACTCAGAGTTTGATTCTTTTAGCCTCCCAACACCTCATGAGGATTTCGTTACAAATTAGACTCTTCCGCTCTGTGATAAAATAACCCAGATAAAATATGACACGATTTGAAAAAATTATCGCCAGGAATATTCATACTGTGATGCCATATTATTAGCTAAACTTCTGACTGACACTAATTTTTTCCCCCTGGTTATGTGAAACCTGGTATTACTGATCACTGTCAGAAAAAATTTATCATTTAAATGTTTTTTCAAATATTTTACCTAAATCATCTGTTACAGTTAGAGAGCCTTTTTATCTTTAAATATTTATAAGCTCCTTGGAGAAATAAAGAGATCTTCACAGCCTAAATCTGTAAAAATATCTTTTTTCAGGTTTTTATATCTAGTAGACTTCTGACTAAATCATAATGCCTATAATTTGCTGAGCAATTTAGGCCAGCTCCATGAAAGTGTTTAATATGCAATTATGATAATCTAACCAAAAACAGTGGCAGAATTTTTTTTATAATACAGATAAGTAAATTAAAAAACTGCTAAGTATATTTTCCTATGTATACATAACCTCCAATGTTATATCATTGACTATACAAAATAGTGTTGCTTTAATATGTTTATTTATGTAAAAACTCCATTTTTATAATATGAATATATTTGTTTTATATATAAATCAATAAATATTATTTACATTAGGATTTTGATGAATTATTATAAAGATCTTAGAAAGAATGTTCAATTGCCAACCATAATTCCTTGATACAGCAGTAACCAATTTTAGTGATTTAAAACATATTCCTTCAGGGTTCTCATCTCTGTCAAACATACAGACACACACGTTTAAAAATACACCATGGACATCTTTCCTAGGTCAGAAATTAAAAATGGTATCATCATTTTTAATGATTATGCACTATTTTTTATATCACCATAGTATTGATGGAGATTTGAATTATATTTTTACTTCACCATTAGAAATAGCTCTGAAATGAACATTATAACGTGGATATTTTTTCATGTGTTCTGCTATGATTTATGCACATAATTGTCGTCTATATTTTGGTCCATGTACTTTTTCAGTGATTGCCTAATTTCAGTAGTGTGGCTTGATTTCCTCTCCTGCAAGCAGACAGCGCCAAGGAAAACCCTCAACAACAGGTCGGTGTGAAGTGGGGAAGTCTAAGAAACTGTTGGTCAAAATAGTTCTGTGAACAGGTGATGATAACATATACTAAAGCAGTGACCACAAAATGGACAGGAGGGAAAACTGAAGAGGCATTTCTGACATGGAAAAAGATTCTCTAGATTAAGATTTCCTTGAGGACTGAGACTTTGGCTCTCTCTTCTTTATTCCCAGAGCTTATTGTAGTGACTGGAACATACTAAGGAATCAAAAGAACAGGATGGAAAGAATGATGAATGAAAAGAGTATTTATGGAAATGGATGCCTAAATTGTGTCCACACTGAGTGAGAGTAAGGAAATGAAGAAGCCTGTTTTGTTGTGAAAATGGGAGGATCAATACTCACATTGCTATTTCCACTTTGAATGCCATTGTTTTTCATCATTATGTGCATGGAAGCCCCTTCTAAGAATCTTTCTCTGTTCTTCAAATCATTACCTCAGAAAACATAAATTTCTTCTCTTCCAAATAATCTTAAACATTTGCTGTTAATTTCTACTCTATGCTATAGTGCTTGATTTTATTGCCTCTACTTGATGGTGATGTCATTGACAAGTACCTTGTTTTTTCACACTTTAATCTCCCATGCTGCCTAGTATAATAGCTTGTATATTATAAATATTTTAAAATTTGTATATAAAAGGAAAATGTGTAACTGAATCCTATATATTATCAGTTATTACTGATACTGGTTATCTCCTAATAAAGGAGGCTAGTTTATTTATTTACATTTTTATTATTATATTTTGTGAGTCAGGGAACTGTGTTTCCCACTCACCCTGCTGTTTGATTTATGGCATACCGAGTCACACTAAGACTTCCCACAATCTGTGCTCCGGCACCCCTGTAATCAACTCACCAATCAATCTTATTTAGAAGCTAGAGGAGTAATAATAAAGTGTGTGAGAGCAAAGAAGGGAATAAAATATATACAAAAGAAAGACCTTCTGTGCACTTTCAATATGTTTCTTGTTACTAAACATGCATTTCTCAATGCAGTTTCTAATTGTCTTCCTGAAGACTTTGTATATTTTACTATGGAGAAATGCATATAAATTACTTTCCCTTAAATCAAAGAATTGGAAGGTTATATACTGACTTTGCAGAGTAGGACAGATCTTACACAAATAATTGATATCACATTAAAATAATATAAATTTTTTCTTGCTAATTAAACATTTGGTAATTATTTTGGATTCCATGAAATAAAATATTTTAAAAATTCCATCTTGTCAATGAAATACTCTCACAAAGAGCAAAAAAAACCAGATTTATGGATACAAGTGTGGACTCTGTAATCAGAATAAATTTTTTAGACTCTTGGCTCTGTTCTTTTATTAGGTATAGGACCATGGGTACCAGTTTTCACAAATCTGTTGAGACAGTAATATTAACGAAGAGTGTGGTTGTAGAGATTTAAAAAATAAAATAGGTGATGTTCTTACACTGCCTGGCACATAGAAAGTGATGAATAAATATATATATTTTTCCATTTATCTGTTGTACTGAGTTAAAGATTCTTGCCACAGTCTCTAATACATTTCCCATTGTATAGATATGCATATTCTGGGCACTCTCTCACTATTCACATATTGGAGTATTTATTAATTCTGGAGCTACTGCACTTCAAATGTGACCTTTATTAAATGGATTACATCACTTAACTATAGCTCTTGTTTGAGAATGTCCTAATAGCAAGATAGGAAATAAATAAATAAGAGACCATTGCAGATTTCTTCTCATGAAGAGAAATACCTTTGTTCAGAAAAATGTCCAACACATATGGATGCATATAGAAATAACATTCTCTAGACCTGGCATGAATGGGCAGGGATGAAAAACAAGTCTGAAGACAAGGAGAGACAACAAGAGAGAAAAGCAAGTCCACTGAAATCCTCTGTGGAAGTACACAGCCGGGGACTTTTTAAGAATGGGGAATATTTTATATTGTATTTTTATTGTTATGGTTTATATTTTCTATCAAATCTAAAATTATACTAGAAAGAATGTGCCCAGTATTTTTAATAAATCTTGGAAGTGGGTATGTGTTTCACATTTGGCTAAATATAAGGCATAGAGAAGGCTACAGGCATTATTGGAAGTGCAATTATTATTAAAATGGGAACAAGAAAGTGATAAGAAATGAGAATTTAAGCCACTAGTAGACATCCTATACTGGGTATCAGATTTTTCACAGGACAGAGATGGGAGGTCAAGCCAATTTTATTTAAAATGAATAATTCGATATCAAGGTGACATCAGATCATATATCTTCTTAGTAGTATATTAATTACAGGAAATTATACTCTTCAGAAACATGTTTTTAATTTAATCACACATGTTACTGATTTAATATTTATTATCAACCTTTCTGTAGATAGATAATATTGTTGCAATAAATATCGTGCACATCCTTCTGAGTAGGCTTACAGAATCTTGCATTGCTGCTCATTTGTTTCCCCCTTCTGAATAGGTAGTTCACATCTTCTCGGTAATAATTATATTCAGACAATTTGAAAGATTTTTCCCCCCAGAGGCAACATAACTTGTATAACACTAGAACTGGGTGATATCATGTACACTTTTTTTTAGGAGTTAATCTTTCTGCAGTTCAATTATATGCTTGTACTATAAATAGTCATATTTAGACAACCAGCATGTCCCCTCAGTACATTTATTTGATAAGAGTAGATACTGTCAAGAGCAGAGCTGAGCCACCAGGTGTTGGAGTACTAGTCAATTAAAACAATAAGCTGAAATGAAAGTAACAGGCAAGCCTTTCATTACTTCCTGCTATAAGGTAAGTAAGAGGTTAAAGCTAGAGAAAGGAATGGCTCCTCCACTGTTCCAAGTTTTGCCATGGGACTGCACTGGGTGGGGGTCAGCAGGGGGTCCAGTGGATCAGCACAGACATGAGGATCCTCTCACTAAAGAGGGAATTTCAAATATAAGGTTGCTGTCATTTTATGTACCCAGGAACCAGGGAGGGAGTTGAGGAGAAGGGCTAGGCATGAAAAACTACTTAGTACTGAGTCTGAGCAGAGTAAGGTGTCTTCAAGCTTCCCCCCCATAAAGAGATCTCCCAATGGAGGCACCTAGGCTAGGAGTGGAGATGTGCATAAGAGTGTAAATGGCCAAGGAGGCCTGAGTCTTTGACTGTAACTCCTTACAGAGACTGCAGTAACCTAGATAGGTACCATGTGTGTTGTTGGGGCAGCTTTTTCCCATAAGGTTCTGCCAGGTAAAACCTTTGTCATTGTCTACGATCAGGTCTGAAAGATCACACATAGACCACAGTCCAAACTACTCAGATACTTGACCAGGCTACTGGGCTTCCAACCTACCAATATCTGGAACCTGACTCTTTTTCCATAGTTGATGGATCCATAGTTGTGATATCTGATCTCATAAGAAGATAAATTCCATTTAGTCTCAAGTGGCTACACAAAATCATAAAATATGGAGCTACTAAAATCAAACAAACAAAAAGTTCTATTTCCCCCACCCATGGACTAAATAAGCAGAAGTGGATGATTACCAAAGAGAAAGAAAATGAAGTAAATGCAGTATTGAGGAACCGAACAAAAGAAAATTCCAGTGTCATCTGAGAGCTTGGTTCTGGTTGGACCTCTAGTTGAGGTCCAAATGAATCCTTGTGTTTCATCTTTATGGATATTTCTTTTTAATATAGTATGCATTGTCCTACTTTGTTTGAAGTGGCTAAAGTACTTCTGCTATTTGAAACCAAGAGCCCCAGCAAACACAAATGGGTACATAAAGAGAAAACCAAAACAGTAATATCCTCTTTGAAATTCTTGAAACATACATAACCACTTCTTGAAAAATTTTCTGAGAACTCACTATTTGACAAAGCCATTTATTATGTAAATACATTGAATCTATAAATTTTATTTTTTTAGACTCAAATCAGTCTCCTGAAACTTTTGTCCTTTTTGTCTCAGTCTTCTGCATTGAGGTAAAATCAATTCATATATATATTTCTTTCCATTTGGTGGTTATTTGATAGTCTCAAAAGAGCTGGGTTTAATAGGCTTTTGTCAATTCACCTGGGATCCTGACTATACCAACGTACCATGTTAGTGAAGAAATTTTTAAACTGATGGTTGTGTCTTTCTTCTCCCCCAAGACATATTTTATAAATTCACACTATAATAAAATGAGTGTAATCATTCTAGAAGGGTAAAGAAGCAAAGAATATCAATTGGGAGGGCGTGTTTAGACAAAAAAGCAGCCTCCTCATAAGGCTGGCTGTAGATTGCATGTAGCCACTGGGAAGTATCCTTAGATGAATGAGTGGGTAAATAGCCTCGTTGGTGGATAAAGAGTGTCTAATGAGACATTATTGTGTAGATTTATATAAAGAATATTAAAAAATAGAAGGTCCCTAGTTTGGTTGATGAAATGGTAGTTGTTTGAAAGACGGAATGCTAACACTTTTATGATTTCATCATTGTGGAATGCTAGACACCTTGAGAATTGCCAGTGTATGAGAAATGAAGCAGCTCAGCATGGTTTGTGAGCTTAAAGAGGGTTTTTAGCTGAATCATCAGAATCTTAATTTTAAAAAAAGAAAATCTTGAGAACCTGCATTCTACCATCACAGATTGAGGAAAAATTGTCTCTTGATTCTATATAAGATCAATGTTTAAAAATGACACCCCATACTGGTAAGAAGCAATGGCAGCAATATACTAACTAGACCTAAGTCCCCTCTCCATTGTGTGTGGCATCAAAGTAGATGCTCTCCCTGAAATGTATAAGCCTTAGGTGTTCCTGGAGAAGTCAGAGGATGTAGAAATCGGCAAAGTGAGATATCGAATTTCCTTTCCCTTTTTCTTAACATTTTATTTTGAAGTAATTGTAGATGCATAAAAAGTAGGGAAGATTGTACACAGAGTCCACAGTACCTTTCACCCAGATTTCTTGTAGTGATATCTTATATAGCTGTAGTACAGAATCAATGCCCATACCAGGAAACTGGCCTCAGTACAATGTTAAGTCGACTACAGTCCTTATTCACTTTTTAAAATTATTTTTACATGCATTCCTCTGTGTGTGTGTAAACATGGCTATATAGTTCCACACAATTTCATCATACATATGAACTCTTCCAACACTACTAGGGAACTCCCTCATACTAGCCCTTTATATTTACAAGCCTAGTCTCTGTCTCCTGACAACTACTAAAGTGTTCTCTACCATTAAAATTTCCAGAATGTTATATAATGTTTTACAAATGAAAACATATGGTTTTTAAACTTCAGAAATTGTTTTCCACCAATAATAATATCCTAGAAATCCATCTAAATTATTACATGTATTGTGTGTATTTTTGGTGTTGATTAGAATTCCATGGTGTGAATATGGCACAGTTATTTAAACATTTACCCACTGAAGGATATTCAAATGTTACCAGTTTGGAACTGTTACAAAAATCCAATATCAGGATTCATGTAGAGGTTTTAATGTGAATGTATGTTTTCATTTCTCTGGGATAAGTGCCCAAGAATATGACTGCTGTGTTGTCTGGTTAGTACCTGTACAATTTTATAACAAACTACCAAATTATTTTTTAGAGTTGCCTGTACCATTTTGTATTTTCACTAGAAATGTATGAACGATCCAATTTATCCATTTTCTCACCAGTATTTGGTTTTGTCACATTTTTAAAAATTTAAATGTTTGAGTAAGTGTGCAGTGATGTTTCACAGTGATTTTAATTTGCATATCACTAATGGTAAATGATAATGAACATATTTTCATGTGTTTATTTGCCATCCATATCTCTTTCAAATTTTCTAACTGGATTTTTTAAGCTTAGGTTTTGAGAGTCCTTTACAGATTTTAGATAAAAGAGCTTTACCAGACATGTGATTTACAAATGTTTCATCCCAGTTTGTAGTCTTATTTTTCTCATCTTCTCTATAGGATATTTCACAGTGGTACCTCTTTAACAGAGCAGAGTTTTAGCCAATTAATTATAAAGAAAAAAAAATAAAGTAAGTCTAACTATATTCGCACCCTGAGTTTGTGGAGCTGTTCATATAAGTAACAAAGCCACCATTTATTATATTACAGCAAGGGAAAATACATTCCAATGTTCAAATAATTGATTTACACATCACTATTTAGAATACAACCCACTCATAAGTAGGAGGCTTCTATTTTAATGAACTAATTTAGAACAAAAACTGCAGTAACTTTCTTTTCCTAAACACAAATATTTTGACGTTCACTCTGAGTCAATTCAAATGAAAATAAATTAATGCCCCAAATACCTTCTCATACATTTTCTCAGAGTCAATATTTTGACATTTGCATGTGATGTTCAAAGAGATGTATCTAAAAAGTTCTACTGAAATTAAGATTCAACAATATTGTGCAAGTCTTTGTAAACAATATTTTAAAATTATTTTTTCAATTTTTAACTTAGTTTTAATAAGATTGAGTTACTTGGATGGTAATAACGAAAACACGATATACTAACTTAAGATATTACCCCTAACATTATTATCCATTGTCCCTTCCTTGTGCTATTATTAAATTTTCTTATTTCTAGCATATATTTTATTGTAAGTTCACTTTAATTTTAAGATAACAAATCTTCTCATATTGCTTTTCCCTTTTACAATACTATGTTATCTTAGATAAAATGACAAAGATTTATTTACATGATAAATAACAATTTTTGGTGTTATTCCTACTCTGATAAATTTTTGTTACATAAAATAAAAATAATGAAGCTGAATTGGTAGAAACCCTTTTTGGCCAAATCCAATTAATGACTACTGTCATTTCTCAACCAGTCATAAAACTATTCCCTCCATATTTATCAAACATATTTTTTACTTAATACTTTGAAAGATGAAGAATGAGTTAGAATGAGGAGTGAACACATAGTGTGCTATTTTCTTTGTGATGAGACTGAAACTATGAAGAATGTATACATCTGTTTTAAGGCTTAAATTTATTGACCATTTCTTTGCTGTCTAGTATTATGCTAAGTATTTTGAGTGCTTTAGATTAAGGTCTGAATTCTGACATCAGGGATATTACATTTTTAGGGAGATAATGTGAATACGAACCAACTTATCATTAAATCAGTTTGTAATAAAATGTTAAATACCAATTACCAGCTTAAAGTGCTACAGTGATTTATGAGAATACAGAGGGAAAAAAAGTGTACTAATGAAAAAGTAAAGCTTAAACTGGGTCCTATAAAATTAGGAGAATTTGGCTCAGCAGATTACAGCAGAAGTATTTAAAAAATACCAAAGGAGATGCAAATGAGGTAGTTGGAGAGGAAAGAAAACCAAGGATGTGTCCTTTTCCTACAAAAATAAATTTTATAGTGATATTAAATAACATGGAGCTTTCTATTTGTTTTTCCTTTAGGTGTCAGTTTACTTGTAATTTTTAAAGAGACCCATGAATGTATACCTATCATCAGACAGAATATCTACAATGAATACTTATCTTGTCAAAAACTTTAAAAATCTAAATACCATAGGCTTATTGGAGCAAAAAGTTAGACTGTGTATTAATCTAAAAATGAAGACTGAAGTACTGGAAACTTACATTCAATGAGCATTTTAATTCTACATTGGTAGCTGAGTTTGTTGGAAGCAAATGCTGTGTGGAAAACAAAACCCCAATAAAGAAACCTAAAGAATTGCTGCCCATAATGTACAGACATATTTTTTAATGAATTTTTATCAATCAGTTTAGGCAAGGTTATAATGCATCAAAGAACAATCCCAAACACCTCTATGGCTTATATTGAACATTTCTTTTGTTCTTGTGTTACACTGGAAATCTGCAGAAGTCTCTCTAGGAGAAAAGGCTCCTGTAGCACAGAGAGAAAGAGCAATAGCTGGGCTATAAATGACCCCCATGGTTTCTGCTCCACAGCACCACCCATCACATTCAGTCACATTCCATGGTCAATGCCAATCACATGGTCAAGCCTAATTTAAGAAGAGAGGGTAAAAACAAACCTCATGGAAGGAAAAGGGAGTTAAATAACTAGAAATATTAAGCCAATCAACCACAGAGTAGTTAGAAAAAGTTCATCACCAAACTAGAAAATATTCAAAGTACATAAACATTTGTTTCACAAAAAGGACCATTCAAATGAACAAAGAAATGCTTAAAAAAAAAAGTTCAAAATCTTTAGTATTAAAATAAAGACAATTAAAATGATGAGGTATAATTTTTCAACCACTGGATTGATAAAGTCTTAACATATAGCTAGGGGGACCTTCAAGATGGCAGAGGAGTAAGAGGTGGAGGTCACTTTCCTCCCCACAAATACATCAAAAACACATCTACATGTGGAACAACTCCTACAGAACACCTACTGAACGCTGGCAGAAGACCTCAGATTTCCCAAAAGGCAAGAAACTCCCCACATACCTGGGTAGGGTAAAAGAAGAAAGAAAAAACAGACACAAAAGAATAGGGACCATACCTGCACCTCTGGGAGGGAGCTGTGAAGGAGGAAGAGTTTCCACACACTAGGAAGCCCCTTCACTGGCAGAGACGGGGGGTGGCCGGGGGGGAATCTTCAGAGCCACGGAGGAGAGCACAGCAAAAGGGGTGAGAGGGCAAAGCGGAGAGACTCCCACACAGAGGATCAGTGCCAACCAACACTCACCAGCCTGAGATGCTTGTCTGCTCACCCGTCGGGGTGGGTGGGGGCTGTGAGCTGAGGCTTGGGCTTCAGAGGTCAGATCCCAGGTAGAGGAGTGGCGTTGGCTGCATGAACACAGCCTAAAGGGGGCTAGTGCACCACAGCTAGCTGGGAGGGAGTCCGGGAAAAAGTCTGGACCTGCCTAAGAGGCAAGAGACCATTGTTTCAGGGTGCACGAGGACAGGGGATTCCTTCCCTGTCTGCCCACAGAAAGCAGAGCACCACCTAAGTGAGCTCCAGAGATGGGCACAAGCTGTAGCTATCAGCTCGGACACCAGAGACAGGCAAGAAATGCTAACACTGCTGCTACAGCCACCAAGAAGCCTGTGTGCAAGCACAGGTCACTACCCACACCACCTTACCCCAGGAGCCTGTGCAGTCCGCCACTGCCAGGGTCCCATGATCCAGGGACAACTTCCCTGGGAGAACACATGGCATGCCTCAGCCTGTTGCAATGTCACGCCAGACTCTGCCCACCGCAGGCTCACCCCTCATTCAAATTATAACTACCGTACCCCTCCCTCCCTCAGGCATGAGTGAACCAGAGCCCCCTAATCAGCCACTGCTTTAACCCATCCTGTCTGGGTGGGAACAGAAGCCTGAGGCAACTTACACACAGAGTAGGGGTAAAAACCAAAGCTGAACCCAGGAGCTGTACGAACAAAGAAGGGAAAGGGAAATTTCTCCACGCACCCTGAGGAGCAGTGGATTAAATCCACACAGTCAACTTGAGGTACACTGCATCTTTGGAATACCTGAAGAGACAACGAATCAACCCCAAATTGAGGCAGTAGACTTTGGGAGCAAATGTAGACATGGGGTTTGCTCTCTGTGACTCACTTGTTTCTGATTTTTATGTTTATCTTAGTATAGTTTTTAGTGCCTGTTATCATTGGTGGATTTGTTTATTGGTTTCATTGCTCTCAACCAAACCAAGATCCTGGTACTTTTTAATTTTAATAATTTTTTAAATTTTTTAATTTAAATTATTTTATTTTATTTTTAAATATTTATTCATTTATTTATTTTTCTTTCTTTTTTTTCTCCTTTTTCTTCTGAGCTGTGTGCCTGACAGGATCTTGGTGCTCTGGCATGGTGTCAGGCCTGAGCCTCTGAGGTGGAAGAGCCAAGTTCAGGACATTGGACCACCAGAGAACTCCTGGCCCCATGTAATTTCAGTTGGCAAGAGTTCTCCCAGGGATCTTCATCTCAATGTTAAAACCTAGCTCCACTCAAAGACCAGCAAGCCACAGTGCTGGATACCCTATGCCAAACAACTAGTGAGACAGAAACACAAACCCACCCATTAGCAGAGAGACTAGGTAAAATCATAAGAAGTTCACAGACACCCTAAAACACACCAACAGATGCAGTCCTGCTCACCAGAGAGAGAAGATCCAGCTCCACCCACCAGAAAACAGGCACAAGTCCCCTCCACCAGGAAGCCTACACAACCCACTGAACCAACCTTACCCTTTGGAGGCAGACACCAAAAACAACGGGAACGATGAACCCACAGACTGTGAAATGGAGATCACAAACACAGTAAGTTAAGCAAAATGAGAAGACAGAGAAATATGTAGCAGATGAAGGAGCAAGGTAAAAACCCACCAGACCAAACAAATGAAGAGGAAATAGGCAGTATACATGAAAAAGAATTCAGAGTAATGATAGTAAAGATGATCCAAAATCTTGGAAATAGAATGGAGAAATTACAATAAACGTTCAACAAGCACCTAGAAGAACTAAAGAGCAAATAAACAATGATGAACACCACAATAAATGAAATTAAAAATTCGCTAGAAGGAATCAATAGCAGAATAACTGAGGCAGAAGAACAGATAAGTGACCTGGAAGATAAAATACTGGAAATAACTCCCACAGAGCAGAATAAAGAAAAAAGCAAGAAAAGAATTGAGGACAGTCTCAGAGACCTCTTGGACAACATTAAATGTACCAATATTGTAATTATAGGGATCCTAGAAGAGGAAGAGAAAAAGAAAGGGTCTGAGAAAATATTTGAAGAGATTATAGTTGAAAATTTCCCTAATATGGGAAAGGAAATAGTCACTCAAGTCAAGGAAGTGCACAGAGTCCCATACAGGATAAATCCAAGGAGAAACACACCAAGACACATATTAATCAAACTATCAAAAATTAAATAAAAGACAAAATATTAAAAGCAGCAAGGGAAAAGCAACAAATAATAGACAAGGAAATCCCCATAAGGGTAACAACTGATCTTTCAGCAGAAACTCTGCAAGACATAAGGCAGTGGCAGGACATATTTAAAGTGATGACAGGGGAAAACCAACAACCAAAATTACTCTACTCAGCAAGGATCTCATTCAGATTTGATGCAGAAAATAAAAGCTTTACAGACAAGCAAAAGCTAAGAGAATTCAGCACTACCGAACCAGCTATACAACAAATGCTAAAGGACCTTCTCTAGGCAGGAAACACAGGAGAAGGAAAAGACCTAAAAAAAAAAAACCCCAAAACAATTAAGAAAATGGTAATAGGAACATACATAGAGATAATTACCTTAAATGTAAATGGATAAAATGCTCCAACCAAAAGACATAGACTGGCTGAATGGATACAAAAACAAGACTCATATATATGCTGTCTACAGGAGACCCACTTCAGACCTAGTGACACATACAGACTGAAAGTGAGGGGATGGAAAACAGATATTCCATGCAAATGGAAATCAAAGGAAAGCTGGAGTAGCAATACTCATATTAGACAAAATAGATTCTAAAATAAAGACTATTACAAGAGACAAAGAAGGACACTACATAATGATCAAGGGATCAATCCAAGAAGAAGATATAACAATTTTAAATATTTATGTACCCAACATAGGATCACCTCAATACATAAGGCACATTCTGACAGATATAAAAGGGGAAATCAACAGTAACACAATAATAGTAGGGGCCTTTAACACCCCACTTTCACCAATGGACAGATCATCCAAAGTGAAAATAAATAAGGAAACACAAGCTTTAAAAGACACATAAGACCAGATAGACATAATTGATATTTATAGGACATTCCATCCAAAAACAACAGAATACACTTTCTACTCAAGTGCTCATGAAACATACTCCAGGTTAGATCGTATCTTGGGTCACAAATCAAGCCTCGGTAAATTTAATAAAACTGAAATCATATCAAGTATCTTTTCCAACCACAACTTTATGAGACCAGATATCAATTACAGGAAAAAAACTGTAAAAAATACAAACACATGGAGGTTAAACAACAGGCTACTAAATAACAAAGATATCACTGAAGAAATCAAAGAGGAGATCAAAGAATACCTAGAAAGAAATGACAATGAAAACATGATGACCCAAAACCTATGGGATGCAGCATGAGCAGTTCTAAGAAGGAAGTTTACAGAAATACAATCCTACCTCAAGAAATAAGAAATATCTCAAATAAACAAACTATTCTTACACCTAAAGCAATTAGAGAAAGAAGAACAAAAAACCCCATACTTAGCAGAAGGAAAAATATCATAATGATCAGATCAGAAAGAAATGAAAAAGAAATGAAGGAAATGTTAGCAAAGATCAATAAAACTAAAAGCTAGCTCTTTCAGAAGATAAACAAAATTGATAAACCACTAGCCAGACTCATCAAGAAAAAAAGGGAGAAGACTCAAATCAGTAGAATCAGAAGTAAAAATGGAGAAGTAGCAACTGACACTGCAGAAATACAAAGAAACATGAGGGATTACTACAAGCAGCTATATGTCAATAAAATGGACAACATGGAAGAAAGGGACAAATTCTTAGAAAAGCACAACGTTTTGAGACTGAACCAGAAAGAAATAGAAAATGTCAACAGACCAATCATAAGCACTGACATTGAAACTGTGATTAAAAGTCTTCCAACAAACAAAAGCCCAGGACCAAATGGCTTCACAGGTGAATTCTATCAAACATTTAGAGAAGAGCTAACATCTATCCTTCTCAAACTCTTCCAAAATATAGCAGAGGGAAGAACACTCTGAAACATCCTACAAGGCCACCATCACCCTGATACCAAAACCAAAGATGTCACAAAAAAGAAAACTACAGGCCAATATCTCTCATGAACATAGATGCAAAAATCCTCAACAAAATACTAGCAAATAGAATCCAAGAGCACATTAAAAGGATCATACACCATGATCAAGTGGGGTTTATCCCAGGAGTGCAAGGATTCTTCAATATATGCAAAACAATCAATGTGATACAGCATATTAACAAACTGAAGGAGAAAAAACATATGATAATCTCAATAGATGCAGAAAAAGTTTTTGACAAAATTCAACACTCATTTATGAGAAACATTCTCCAGAAAGTAGGCATAGAGGGAACTTACCTCAACATAATAAAGGCAATATACGACAAACCCACAGCCAATATCCTTCTCATTGGTGAAAAACTGAAACCATTTCCACTAACATCAAGAACAAGACAAGGATGCCTACTCTCAGCACTACTATTCAACATAGTTTTGGAAGTTGTAGCCACACAAGAAAAAGAAATAAAAGGAATCCAAGTCAGAAAGGAAGAAGTAAAGCTATCACTGTTTGCAGATGACATGATACTATACATAGGGAATCCTAAAGATGCTACCAGAAACTGCTAGAGTTAACCAATGAATCTGGTAAAGTAGCAGGATACAAAATTAATGCACAGAAATCTCTTGCATTCCTATACACTAATGATGAAAAATCTGAAAGAGAAATTCAGGAAACACTCCTATTTACCACTGCAACAAAAAGAATAAAATACCTAGGAATAAACCTACCTGCAGAGACAAACGGCCTGTATGCAGAAAACTATAAGACACTGATGAAAGATATGGAAGATGATGCACACAGATGGAGAGATATACCATGTTCTTGGATTGGAAGAATCAACATTGTGAAAATGACTATACTACCCAAAGCAATCTGCAGATTCAATGGAATCCCTATCAAACTGCCAATGGCATTTTCACAGAACTAGAACAAAAATTTCACAATTTGTATGGAAACACAAAAGACCCCGAATAGCCAAAGCAATCTTGAGAAAGAAAAACGGAACTGGAGGAATCAGGCTCCCAGACTTCAGACGATACTACAAAGCTACAGTAATCAAGACAGTATGGTACTGGCATAAAAACAGAAATATGGATCAATGGAACAGAATAGAAATCCCAGAGATAAACCCATGTATATATGGTCACCTTATCTTTGATAAAGGAGGCAAGAATACACTGTGGAGAAAAGACAGCCTCTTCAATAAACAGTGCTGGAAAAACTGGACAGCTGCATGTAAAAGAACGAAACTATAACACTCCTTAACACCACACACAAAAATAAACTCAAAATGGATTAAAGACCTAAATGTAAGGCCTGACACTATAAAACTCTTAGGGGGAAACATAGGCGGAACACTCTATGACATATATCACCACAAGATCTTTTTGACCCACCTCCTAGAGAAATGGAAATAAAAAACAAAAATAAACAAATGGGAGTAATGAAACTTAAAAGCTTTTGCACAGCAAAGGAAACCATAAACAAGATGAAAAGACAACCCGCAGAATGGGAGAAAACATTTGCAAATGAAGCAACTGACAAAGGATTAATCTCCAAAATTTACAAGTAGCTCATGCAGCTCAATATCAAAAAAACAAACAACCCAATCCAAAAATGGGCAGAAGACCTAAAGAGACATTTCCCAAAGAAGAAATACAGATTGCCAGTAAACACATGAAAGGATGCTCAACATCTCTATCATTAGAGAAATGAAAATCAAATCCACAATTAGGTATCAGCTCACACTGGTCAAAACGGCCTTCATCAAAAAATCTAGAAACAATAAATGCTGGAGAGCGTGTGGAGAAAAGGGAACACTCTTGCACTGTTGGTGGGAATGTAAAGTGATACAGCCACTATGGAGAACAGTATGGAGGTTCCTTAAAAAACTAAAAATAGAACTACCATACGATCCAGCAATCCCACTACTGGGCATATACCCTGAGAAAAACATAATTCAAAAAAGTCATGTACTACAAGTTTCATTGCAGCTCTATTTACAATAGCCAGGTCATGGAAGCAACTGAAGTGTCCATCGACAGATGAATGGATAAAGAAGATGTGGCACACATATACAATGGAATATTACTCAGCCATAAGAAGAAACGAATTTGAGTTATTTGTAGCGAGGTGGATGAACCTAGAGTCTGTCATACAAAGTGAAGTAAATCAGAAAGAGAAAAACAAATACCATATGCTAAAACATATATATGGAATCTAAAAAAGAAAACAAAATTCTGATGAACCTAGGGGCAGGACAAGAATAAAAATGCAGATGTTGAGAATGGACTTGAGGACACGGGGAGGTGGAAGGGTAAGCTGGGACGAAATGAGAGAGTGGCATGGACGTATATATACTATGAAACATAAAATAGATAGTGGGAAGCAGCTGCATCACACTGGGACATCAGCTCCGTGCTTTGTGATCACCTAGAGGGGAGGGATAGGGAGGGTGGGAGGGAGATGCAAAAGGGAGGGGATATGGGGATATATGTATACATATAGCTGATTCATTTTGTTATACAGCAAAAACTAACACACCATTGTAAAGCAATTATACTCCAATAAAGATGTTAAAAAAATTTAAAAATTAAGAAAAATAAATAAAACATATAGCTAAAATCTAGTATTGGATATATTATGAAGAAAAAATATTTTATGATTTGTTCTTTGGAGTAGTAATTACAATATTTATTAAATAATTCAATACATTTAATATTTAAATATAAAATATATTTTGGTTTAGCAATGAGAGTTTGAAGAATATAAAGAAAATAATTACACAAGTGAACCGATGTACTTACACAAAGACGTCATTTCATTATTGTTTATAGTAAACCAAATTAGAAATATAAAAAATGTCCATCAGTGAGAACCAGATTAATCAGTTCACATAGAAAATGCAATTCTACATATAGCTGATTCACTTTGTTATACAGCAGAAACTAACACACCACTGTAAAGCAATTTTACTCCAATAAAGATGTTTAAAAAAATGCAATTCTGTGCTAAGAAGACACTTAAATTGAGTAAGGAAATTCTCTCTCTCCTCTCTCTCTTTCTCTTTCTCTCCCCATGATATATTTTTGTGTATAAAAACTTCAAGAAGAGCAGAATGTTAGGTTTCCATATATGTAAATTTATATTTACTTTATAGTTTATATCTATCCAGAGGTATTCAGATGTAAATAATTGGAAGGAATATCATCAAAAATCTCACTTGAATGTTTATAAACAGTGCTAATTTGAATAATTTATAATAGACTGGCTGTTTGTTTTACTATAAATATCCTCTTCCCTTTCAGAAGAAAATGGTATGTATGTTTTCTTTTAAAAAATATAGAGCTCCCCTTGAACACAGCAACAGCTTCAGCAACTACTTTCTCCAATAAGCTAACCTAGACCTACACTCAGAAACCTTGTCTGAGGTACCTGCAGTTGCCAGTGATAATGGCATTATCTATTCCTGTGTAGATATCTGCCAGCATGGGAAGTAGAGATAATTGCCAATGATTAGGTAGATCACCTGAAACTATTACCTTAATTAATATCTTCAATTAAGTGGTGATACGTTTCGAAGAATCAGACTGTGTTAGTTTGAATGTAGATGTGAAAATGCTGTTGTCCTAACATGTCTGGACATGTCTGACATGAATCATTGGCCGTTCTTCATGGTAAATGATGCAAGAAGGCCTATGGTCCAGATGGAATACAAGGGAGAATCCAAAGGCTTCTAACCAGAGGAGGTATCATCTATGATTCTAGCAAAGATGAAGAAACCACAGAAGCCTACCTTGGGAAGACTGTTTACAAGTGCTATTGCCACAGCATGAGTTTATTAATGACTGCCACCATCACATTTCCAAAGATGGTAAAGCTATTGCTTCTCTTAATATTCTCAGAAGTATCAAAGAGCTATTGGTTGCTGCTATGCTAGCCAAGCTATGCTATGGCTTGAATAAGATACTGGTGGTGAAACAAATATGGTGACCTTTTTTCTTAAAAGGTGTACTTTAGAATGTACAAATCCTCACTATTGACTATGGAATATTTTGAGTCAAACCTATAGCAGAAGACTAAAGCTTATATGGAGAAGACTTTGACAAACAAAAGGTTTCATTGCAGATTTCAAGTCCAAGCGTAAGAAGGATATTCATGAGAACAAGATATATGACTGTAGCTTCTGTACTACTTGTAAATATGCACAATGTAATTAAACAAAATCAGGTCAAAATTGATATTGATTCTCTCCAAGAGAGGGTTGAGTTCCACAGATCAATTATCTGTGCTAGTTTGAAAAACTGAATGATGACCTGTGGCATTCTGGACTCTGTGGAGAAAGCCATTCATTATGTCAAATTAGACAAGTCACAGATCTATGTCCTCATTGTGATGGGTGATTATACACATATCTCTAGTATTCAGACACTTCTGCAAGACTTCTTCAAGGGAAAACAATTGACAGGTACATCAATCCCCACGGAGCTATTGTTCATGATACATCTGCCCAGGCAGTGATCTTATCTAGGGACAAATCTGAGGATGTTCAAGGTTTACTGCTCTTGGATATCACTACTTTTTCCATTAAAACTGAAACCCCTGGTGGCGTCATAATCACCATGATCAACACAATATCAGCGTGCCCACAAAGCACACACAGACTTTCACAACTTACTCAACCAGCTCAACGCACTTATTCTAGTTTATAAAGGGTGATGTGCCATGACAACCTGCTTGGCACGTTTTAATTCATAGGCATACTCCCGTTTTCTGTGGTATATCTCAGATCACAGTATGCAGATAACAGTACAGGAAAAAAGAACAAGATTGCCACCACTAATGACAAGTGTCCTTTGAGCAAGGAAGACCTTGACGGTACAATTCAGAAGGCTAAGAAACACAAAGTTGAAACGAGAAGCAGAGATACAAGGTTTCTTCTAAATTTTCTCTTAAATCCTACATCTTCAATGTGAAAGCCATCGTCTAATGTAAAAAAAATATCAAAGGCAATGTCAATGATGACGACAAATAGAAGATTTTCTACAAGTGTAATGAAATCATTGACTGGTTCAATAAGAATAACATTGTAGAGAAGAAGACACTTGCATCTCAGCAGAAAAATCTGGAGAAAGTCTGCAACCCCATCATTACCAAACACTAACAGAGTACAGAAGCATAACAGGAAACATACCTAGCTAGATGCTTCCCTGGGGCAGATATCTGCCACCTGGTGTTGCTTCTTCTGGATCCATCATAGAAGAGAGTGATCAAGACAGCAAGAACATAGAAATTGTAGCACGATTCCACAATCAAAAAATGAAGACCCCACATTTGTAGCAAATTCAGTGACAGTTAAAAATACTAAACTGATATATTAAATCTTTCAGCGCTCTCAATACATAAATGAGTGCACAAGGAAAGGAAATAACAGTTCAGTTTATCAGTACTGTATTGTAAGTTAGTAGAAAATTCAATGTCCTAAATGAAAACTGTATTTAAAACTTGCACAGAAAGTTATAGTAAAGAATACTAAAGAAAAACCCCAGTCAAATAAAAAATCAACACACACACAATTTATATTATATTTCAAATCACAGGTCATCATTGCTAAATTTTAAAAATCCCCCTTTCCAAAGAGATAGGGAATTAGTTAACATGGCTGTTTGCTGTTGCTTCTTTGTAGATTACACAAGTTGAAAATAAAGAATATATACAGGAAGAAGACAAAACAAAAATAAAAACAAAAACAGGGAGGAATAGATCATTTTAATCATCACCATAATATCTATCTTTCCTATTAGCAATCTCTTCTTTAAAAAAAAGTCACAAATTGATACCAAAAGATAAAATTAAGCATTTATTATCTTTATAATGTGGCACTGACTTACTACATTTTCTCCTTTCCTGATACTAATACTTTTGATAAATGAATTAAACACAAGATACTATCAATTGAAAAAGCAGAGAAGATATTTCATGCATTTATCTCATTTATGGTTACATTACTTCTGGGCATATAAGGAAATCAAGAACTGGGAACATATGAAAATGGATTGCACTGGATATGCACAATCTATCAGAAAAGGGATTTTTTAATTTATTTTTTTCATTCTGAGCTTTAAAATTACTCTTCTTTGCTGCCTTGACAGCAGGATCAATAAATAACAGTTTAATGACATGAAGGCTTTAAGAGTAAGAATCATGTGCACTCTGTAGTTGAACTGCAGCCAATTTCTCACCTGCTGTAGGCACTCCTATTAGTTTCATCTGCTCCAAGTACAACAAATGGAAGATTTGTAGGCATTTATTCATACATAACTCAGACACATGCTAATAAGCATATTTTAAGCTTTTTTTTTTTTTTTTTTTTTTTTTTTTTTTTGCGGTACGCGGGCCTCTCACTGCTGTGGCCTCTCCCGTTGCAGAGCACAGGCTCCGGACGCGCAGGCTCAGCGGTCATGGTTCACGGGCCCAGCCGCTCCGCGGCATGTGGGATCTTCCCGAACCAGGGCACGAACCCGTGTCCCCTGCATCGGCAGGCGGACTCTCAACCACTGCGCCACCAGGGAAGCCCAAAAGCATGTTTTAATTGGACAGAAACTGTACTACTAAAAAAGTCAGTTTATTGCCACCATATATACAGACATCAACTTAGCGCAAAGCATCAAAAACAAAGTTATTTTTTACTCTTCTCGCAAAGTTTTTCTACATATTAACCTAGATGCTATTTTTCTTGTAAAATTTAGGTTCCATTTAGACTGATAACTATAGTCTAGGGAGAACATAGGGAGAAGACGACCAGTCAGGAAAGAAAATAGGGGCGGATATTTAGTGATAAATAAATTTAAGATATATAGAAATATAAGAATTACTGACATCTATAATCTTAAGATATATAAGATTAAACAAGTTTATTCTTGGCTCTTTAATATGATCCATTCCACAGAAACAAGAATTCATGATGGAAATCTCAATAATAATCATTAAAATGTACGAGTACTTGAAATTGTCAAGTACTGTGTTCTCCATTCCGTAGATTTTATGTCACTTCACAAATATACACATACACACCCATGAGAGAGTATTACTGTGTTTCCTATGTATTAGACTTTATAAATCATTATTCACATACTTCAATGACTCTTCACTACTTCTTTGCCAAGCCTGAACTTTGAGCTTTGAGAATTGTTTGTGAGACAGGATTTTATCTCCTTGCTCCCCCGCACAGACCCAGGTTTGGTTGTCTGCCTTGGGCACGTCAAGAATCAGGGAAACAGTCTCCACTGCTCCATCCCTCCTACCCCCCACCCCATGCCAAAGACTATTCCCTCCCATTCTTGTGGGGAACAGCCACATTTCTCTCTCCCCTACAACTTTTCCCTGTAATGTTACTCCATCAACATTTTGTCAGTTTTTTCTTCATACTAGGTGCTCAAAACCTAGGAGCAAAATCAAGACATCAGCAACTGACAATTCGGAGAACAAGGAGAGTTTTGATGTCCATTTAAAAACAAAGAGAAAAAGAACACCAAAAAATAAAACAAATACAAACAAGCAAAAGGACAAAAACAAACCCCTTAAACAAGGCAAATGTTCACATATTGTCACTTCTTAACGACCACACACAGCAATCCAGGTTAGTCTGACACCAGAGAAAGAGTTACTAACCAGAGCAAAGTGGAGGTGATAAAACATTGGCTTGATCAACACAGACTCACTTGGAAGTCAGTTTAGCTTCAGTTCCCAGCTCCAGCATCTGCAAGCTCTGTGACCCTGCAAAAGTGGTTATGTCTCAGTTTTCCTGTAAAAGGTTGATAATTCACTATAAAACTGGTCTTCTTGGTGTCTTGTGATCATTAAATGAAATGATACCTAGGAAGAGCTTACAGCAGTACATGGAGCATAGTCGGTCCTCTAAAAAACTATTGATCTCCAGTTCTGGGGACAAATTGGCACCTGCCCCGACTCTGAGCCTTCCTTCTTCACTCATGCAGGCTTTGACCACTGATGCATCCTGACTCGTACCTTTGTGTTTGTCGGCCTTTGACTTGGGTAAGCGATATGGGGAATTGGGGAACACAGGTTTTGGAGAAATGTTGACTGTTATTTCAAATTTGTGTGGTTTGGGATGAGATACTTAAACTGTCAACATCATATTCTTCATTACTAAAACTGGAAATTATAATACCTTCTGAGGCTTCTGTGAGAATAAGTGAGGTAATATAATAAAAAACTTTTATCAGGTCATACTACCACCACCACCACCACCACCACTACTACTACTATTATTGCTACTACTACATCAGCAAAGGCAACCAAAATTTGCTGAGTGCTATATGTGTTCCCGGTATTTTTTAATCATTTTCTAAAAATCATTTTATTTAACCCTCATAACTATGGGCTTAGGGAGTTATATACATTGATACTTTAAAAGCAAATTTCTGAGCTGCAAAAAGCCATATCAATGCTTAAATGACTTGTCCAAAGGACTACTTTCACCAGGACCTTGAAATAATGCAATTCTGAAGTTTGTATTCAGTATCACATAGTTATCTATTCATTTATATATACATAGTTAATATCATTCAAGCTGGGGTCACTGTCATTTATATACTCTAGAAATTGGGAAAAGTATGAGTTCTTGTTGCTATCTCAGTGTATCATGGCTTCTAGTTGCAGGAGAACCACAACTAACTAGCTTAAGAAGACAACAGATTTATTAGAAGATACTTAAATGTTCTCAGACTTGTCAGTAGGATCACAAAGTTAGGTGTGAAGGCTGTTCCAGTTATGAGCTCCTTGCCCTTATGTTGGGCACTACCCTGCAGTTCACGATGCTGATGCTGGACACTGTACAGTAAAACCTCCAGTGTTACTGATGGCCCTGAAAACCAGACTCCTGTGAGGATTTCCTCATGTTGCCTGCATATTGTTCTATTCTGAACTGATGTCTCATACGGATCTAGCAGATTGGCAGACAAGCCATATTCCTGCTACATCACCTCATAGGAGAATAGGAAGCAAGCTACACCTCTGCCTGGAGAGACATGTCTTTGAAGGGTTTGGAAAATGTCCAGAGGCCAAGACGCATGATCAATTTCCAGAACATTTATAAACTTCAAATCTGGTTGTTATTCTATTCCAGGGCAATTTGTGGTATTCGTCCTCACCTCTGTTTTAGGATAGTTACATTTCTTCTCTAAGATCTATATATGCCACTGCCTCTTACAAAACAGATTGCTGAAAGAATGAATTATCAAATAAATCCCTTTACAAAACCACTCGTGTGAACACGTTTATAAGCTATTTCATAAACTGATTTTTTTAAAAAACGTGAGGGATACTATTTTGGAAATAATATAACCATGTCTATTTATGTTTATATCATAACCTCCACCACTACTGTCCCTCCCTAAAGACAGATACCTGTGTTACCCTCCCTACAGTGTCGTAGAATTGCCTGAATAACAGTGTCTTCTGAATTACTATTGTTATAGGTCATGCTCAAAAAAACTGAGGGAGTTCAAACATCTTTTTTCTCTTTCATAAAAAGTGATCACCAGTGTAAGTCTCCCTCTTTCACTGAAGTATATTCTTCCTTTCCTTTCTCCAGAACAACTACTACCAAGTATGGAGAAGCAACCACAAAACTGGCCATAGTGACTTTCCTTGCCAAAAGCTGACACCGGTGAAGGAGTGTTTTTAAAGGGTAAGAATCTAGAAGGGAAAGGTCCCCTTTCTTATTGCACTGAGTAATCACTGTAAATGTCTGCTTTCAGTTTGACATTAAGATATAACTGTCAAATGCGAGAGCCCCAACCTGGCAGAAATAAAACCTTGTGATTATCCCTGAAATGTTTTATTTACTTGTTAGCAAAGAATTATCCAAAGTTCTGCATTCAACATGTGATTCAATACTCATTTTAATAGGTCAGCACAACAGGGAGTAAAAGGACTTTGATGAAAAGCAGTCAGAGAAATTAGGCTTTTTAAGCTTCCTGAAGAGTTACTTTCTTGGTAAAGCTATTTAAAAAAATAATTAACTTTCAAACTAGTTCATTGAAAACAGCCAACACTACCATAATTCCTTTCAATTGAATTCTCTAATTTTTAGTGCCACAGTCCATTATATAGAAGTTACCCCTGCAGCTTACATGAATGTTAAAATCCCAATCACATTACACAATGTATCAGGATATGTAAACAAAAGCAGAACAATTCTGATATGTCTGCCTTTTACTCACCAGCCATAGGAAATCCCAGAGCTGGTAGATAGTTCAAGCACTTTTGTGTATTCTTACTTCCAGTTATGACTGATGTAAATATTCAAGACATAAAATTAATTTACATATCTGAATTTATGAGTGTGTACTTTATTCCAATCACAGTTCTGAGTCCTTTGCCTACATACATTCATGTATATATCAATTCTATGAGATTGGTATGACCATCATCGTTTTTAAAATGAGAAAAACAAAACAAACAAACAAAAATAAATTCTAGGGTACAAAGAGCTTAAGAAAATTCCCAGAGGGTACATGGTAATTCATTGTGAAGTTCTTCAAGGCTTCTACTATATGGCTTTTTAGTTATTTAGCAAAATTTTTGGAACGTGCACAAAATATTTGCAAAATATTGAGGGGAATATACAAATGTATAAACCTTGGTTCTTAAATCTTGGCCTTTACTAAATTGATGATTAGTGATGGATGGAATATGTTGAGAAATGGACATCTGTCCAATGAATACCATCATGTCAGTACTATGCTCTTAAGGTGGGAGTGATCAAATCTGACTGTGGTTATGGAGGTCAACCAAACCTTCAGGGTAAATAAGTATTTGCCAGGCAGAAAAATGAGGGAAGATGAAGAGGTTCTGAAGAGACGTTTCAGGAACTATATAGTACGAGATTGTGAAAATACAAATAAGACCCTCAATATGATTATAGCAGTGTGGGTCCTAAGGACTATGTTAAGGAATTGGGGAGGAATTAGGAAGTGTTGCTGGGGAGGTTGACTGAGGCTACCTGGGAAAGTAATTTGAATTCTCTATTTTAAGCAATTCTTTAACCAATGAGGAGAATGACCAGATAATAGACATACCATTCTGACCCTGACAGCATTTTAATAATATATATTTAATAAGAACAAGCCTAATGCTTAAGATATATATCAACACTGATCAATCTTTACTAAAATGTATTAAACCATTTCCATTAAACCATTTCCATTTATTATATTTTCATTATCCTACTTAATGTTCTGTAAATATATTTTTAAATTTTATGCATCACTTAGATTATTTTTCAGTTTCAAATTTTACTCTTTATAACTTCACCATTGTAAGTTTGTGTGTGTGTGTGTGTGTGTGTGTGTGTGTGTGTGTGTGTGTGTGTGATGTCTAATGGTTGAGGGTAAAAATATGGCAGAACTCATTTTTTATAATGAGAAGTTTTGGTTACTGTTCATTTTACTTTATATCAAAGACAGATGCCAATAATATGCATTATGATTGAGGTGGTAATTAACCAATGAGAAAAATATGCCAAATTGCTTTCAGATGTCCTAGGAGTGTTTCTACTGACCAGACTGCACATGTTCTACCACTACTCTGTTCTGCACCCATCTTTTTATTGCTTTGCACATGGTGTTGTAACTCTCCCCACCAGTAACAGAGCAAAGACAAAACAAAAGGTCAAACAGTGAAGTCAAAATACCCTTGAGTATAAAACTGAAAAGATCAAAATATTTTGCTATGAAGTGATGTTATCAAAGTTGTTTAAAAAGGGAAAGATGATTTAAAATTTTAAGAAAGGTAGTTGGTGGCATCATGGACAAAAGCATGTAGCACAGAGAGACTAAAAACAGGAACTAATTAAGATTGTGATGACAGCTAAAACCAATGATACTGAATTGTCCTTAAGGAGTAAGGTCAGACATGTGAGGGGGAGGGATGTGAAAGAAAAAAAAAAACCTACAGAAAACAAAGCCCAGCAATATATTATTAGAGGATGGAGATATGCAAAAGAAATCGTTTTTCAAGTGGCTCAAAACTATAAAAATGAAATTCCAACTAAATATTACTTGAGAATGGGAAATAAAACGAGGTTTATCTAGGTCTCAATTAAAAGTGTATGTTTACTTGTTCCCAAGATTCTTAAACATGTCCATGGACTTGTATTTTCATGATTGCTATGGCTTCTGACTTTATGATTCTGATTCCTTGTAATTTCCCAACTCAATCAAGCCTCATGTATCCATGATTCTTCTCTTCGTTTAAGGCTCAGTCAGTTGATTGTCCGTTTCATATACACAAACACACATACATACATAGCCTGAGAGGGAGAGGGATTTTACATCACTGATTTAAGGAACTGTATATTAAGTATGTTTTCTTACAACCCCTTCAGTTACATCACTGACTCTAGAAATTCCTAATTCCATCTTTCTCATAGGTTTCAGCTTCTCCTAAACTCCTATTTATTTGTAATGAATATTACATTAGCTATCCCTTTGTTTCTCCTTCTAATCCATGACTAAAGTAGTGCCCTAATTTATAATGCCAAATTTTTTTTAATTTTTTCTAAACTTGACAGTTCTCTCCCTAAGAAGGAATTTTTTTTTTTTTTTTTACTTTGGCTGTTTAGATATATTTCCAAAATCTACTTTACAGTGGCAAGCTTTGTGCTATGCACACTTTTGCATGGTATATTTCCACTTTAGAATCTGACTGGGAGTTTAACTTCTCTGTTTGTAAAGACAGCAATGTCTCTCCACATCCAGATATTAACTCCTCATTTCATTTCATTTCAACATGTTTTACCAGTCACCTGAAGGAGTTTGTTAGTGATGGTTTAATAAAGGTCAGCAAGAACTGTGGAAATGCCTGCAGATAATGAATGCCATTCTAATGGAATGTGTGAACCTGCTCTTTCCATGCAATGTAGTCATTTATTATTTAAAATCTTATTTTTAAATAAGTTTATATTTATTATTCATTTGATTGAGGGTCCTGGGCAATAGTGGCTATGCTGTTGATCTTTCAGACCCTATAAAAAGGGATCCTCACAAATCTTCTTCACTAACATGATAAAGTTGGAATTTTCAGTGCCCGTGTCCTAGGAAACTAACTTGAATAGAGAAAGTGATTTAAATCTGGCAATGCTAATGCTTAGTTCAGGCCTTTGTTTATTACAGCTGCAATCCCCAAAAGGGACTTTATTTGTTTATTTGAGCTGCAATCCCCAAAAGGCCCTCGGTGACCATTATTGTGAACACATTCAAGATAAATGACCACATTTTCAACCATAAGGGCCAGTAAAACAAGAACTAATCTCTGCCCTCTTCACAAAGAAATTAGTTAATTCATTAAGTCAAGAAACATTGCAAAGCTTTGGGAATTAGAACCTTGAGATCTATTAAACATTATGTTTCTGAATAAATCACTTATCAGATCTATGTATCAAAACTCTGGGGTTGGTATTATTTGACCTCATTTCTCACAGGTGAGTAGTGTGAATAATTGAGATAGGGTAAAAGATTGGTTTTGAATTTCTTGAAACAAATGTGCTATATCTATTCTAGGAACTATTTCAAGAGATGGATTTCAGAACCTAGAATCTTAAATTGCCTGCTGTGTGACATGCCACAGAGTAATGCCTTGGCTTCTTCCCTTTGCCCTGGGGCAGCATTGCCCAATATTTTTTCAGGCTGTGACACAATTATGAACTTCTAGGGGCACACTGTAAAAGCAAATAGAACTTCTCAGTTGGAGTTGCCTCAACATTAAGGGAAATTGTATTTATAGATCCTCTACCATGCAAGAGGCATTGTGTAAAACTTGTTACATATATACTAACATTTAGCACTTCTCAAATTCTATGCAATGGATATCATTTTAGAGCAAGCCAGGGGACAGTCTATTTTAATTGTCAGGCTGATTTTCAGCTTGCCAGTTGCAGTACATTCAGAAAAATCTCCTAACTTTTATGATTGCTTGAGAATGGGAAATAAAACGAGGTTTATCTAGATGGCAATTAAAAGTGTATGTTTACTTGTTCCCAAGATTCTTAAACATGTCCATGGACTTGTATTTTCATGATTGCTATGGCTTCTGACTTTATGATTCTGATTCCTTGTAATTTCCCAACTCAATCAAGCCTCATGTATCCATGATTCTTCTCTTCGTTTAAGGCTCAGTCAGTTGATTGTCCGTTTCATATACACAAACACACATACATACATAGCCTGAGAGGGAGAGGGATTTTACATCACTGATTTAAGGAACTGTATATTAAGTATGTTTTCTTACAACCCCTTCAGTTACATCACTGACTCTAGAAATTCCTAATTCCATCTTTCTCATAGGTTTCAGCTTCTCCTAAACTCCTATTTATTTGTAATGAATATTACATTAGCTATCCCTTTGTTTCTCCTTCTAATCCATGACTAAAGTAGTGCCCTAATTTATAATGCCAAATTTTTTTTAATTTTTTCTAAACTTGACAGTTCTCTCCCTAAGAAGGAATTTTTTTTTTTTTTTTTACTTTGGCTGTTTAGATATATTTCCAAAATCTACTTTACAGTGGCAAGCTTTGTGCTATGCACACTTTTGCATGGTATATTTCCACTTTAGAATCTGACTGGGAGTTTAACTTCTCTGTTTGTAAAGACAGCAATGTCTCTCCACATCCAGATATTAACTCCTCATTTCATTTCATTTCAACATGTTTTACCAGTCACCTGAAGGAGTTTGTTAGTGATGGTTTAATAAAGGTCAGCAAGAACTGTGGAAATGCCTGCAGATAATGAATGCCATTCTAATGGAATGTGTGAACCTGCTCTTTCCATGCAATGTAGTCATTTATTATTTAAAATCTTATTTTTAAATAAGTTTATATTTATTATTCATTTGATTGAGGGTCCTGGGCAATAGTGGCTATGCTGTTGATCTTTCAGACCCTATAAAAAGGGATCCTCACAAATCTTCTTCACTAACATGATAAAGTTGGAATTTTCAGTGCCCGTGTCCTAGGAAACTAACTTGAATAGAGAAAGTGATTTAAATCTGGCAATGCTAATGCTTAGTTCAGGCCTTTGTTTATTACAGCTGCAATCCCCAAAAGGGACTTTATTTGTTTATTTGAGCTGCAATCCCCAAAAGGCCCTCGGTGACCATTATTGTGAACACATTCAAGATAAATGACCACATTTTCAACCATAAGGGCCAGTAAAACAAGAACTAATCTCTGCCCTCTTCACAAAGAAATTAGTTAATTCATTAAGTCAAGAAACATTGCAAAGCTTTGGGAATTAGAACCTTGAGATCTATTAAACATTATGTTTCTGAATAAATCACTTATCAGATCTATGTATCAAAACTCTGGGGTTGGTATTATTTGACCTCATTTCTCACAGGTGAGTAGTGTGAATAATTGAGATAGGGTAAAAGATTGGTTTTGAATTTCTTGAAACAAATGTGCTATATCTATTCTAGGAACTATTTCAAGAGATGGATTTCAGAACCTAGAATCTTAAATTGCCTGCTGTGTGACATGCCACAGAGTAATGCCTTGGCTTCTTCCCTTTGCCCTGGGGCAGCATTGCCCAATATTTTTTCAGGCTGTGACACAATTATGAACTTCTAGGGGCACACTGTAAAAGCAAATAGAACTTCTCAGTTGGAGTTGCCTCAACATTAAGGGAAATTGTATTTATAGATCCTCTACCATGCAAGAGGCATTGTGTAAAACTTGTTACATATATACTAACATTTAGCACTTCTCAAATTCTATGCAATGGATATCATTTTAGAGCAAGCCAGGGACAGTCTATTTTAATTGTCAGGCTGATTTTCAGCTTGCCAGTTGCAGTACATTCAGAAAAATCTCCTAACTTTTATGATTGGCTGTGAGACTGAGAATGTTTTATCTGTCACACTGATATCCAAGTGGTTCCTTCCTTCATCCCTCAATTATTAATATGCATTCTCTGTCAGATAGGCCAGTCTTCCCAGATTGACATTGGTTCTCTAACCAATAATTAGTTAAGGTAAAAAACCTGATTAAATTTCCAAGCAGTATCTTAAGATCCATTTCTCGGAAATGTATTAAACATTAGTTTCTGTATTTCAAATTTCTGGTTATCGTGAAGCTATTCTGTACTTCAAATTAAATCATATATGTAAATTTGCAGGATAAAGATTAAAATATTATACAGGTCTAACATCCTGAGCAGGCATTACCACAAATAACAGAGGAAAAATGATTTAGGGAGACAACAAAGCAAAACAAAATGTGGGTGAAAAAGCAAAATTGCATATACATATGAGGGTAAAAGTTTATTGCTTAACAATTCTGACCTTGATTTTACAATCAAAGTCATCAGTCAGCCTTGCCCTGCTATGCACAAGATTATGGGCATAGACTTGAACAAGCTTATGTGCTGCCATTCTTTCTGCCCTATAGACAAATCCAATGTGGTTAGCCAATGAATCAGTTAAGGCTTATGGAAGCTGGAAATGTTACAGTTTTATCTAGCTTGGTTTAACATAATTCAAATGTACCATTTCTCCTCTAAAATCTGAAAATAAAATGGGGTATCAAGAAAGCTTCAAGTTGTATATGACAATACCTCCTATTTCTTATGAAGCTGATTAGGTTCTGGTCAGATAGGTATTCTACTGCTCTTTGATAAAACTAGATATATCATATAAAAAACCTTAACAGACATATTCTCCTCCTTATTGATCAGCCACTGATTTATAATAATGTTTATTGAGCAGCCACAGCATGGTATGGTGTTTATTAAGTGATTATTGTGCTCAGTGTGCTATTCTAGCAAGGTAGAAATCAGGTGGGGTAGAATAATAATTTCCCAATTTAGGACTTAATTAGGCCAGGGTTGTGCTTAATGCTTAAAGTCATTATTAAGTATATTAAGTATAAATTTTATAACAGCTCATTGAGGTAAGTATTACTATTCCCCCTTTACAGATAAGGACACCAGAGTACTTATTTTATGTATGTTTCCTGATACATTTTGTGGGTCAGTAGCAGAACTGCCATTTGAAAGGATATGTGCCTAATTCTGAACCACTATATACATGAAAGCATTCGGGGAGCCAAACCACACTCACAAACAAGCTACTGTTTTCAAAAACATTTCTAAAATCATCTTTAACCTTGTTGAATTCTCTCACTTATTATATTCATTGTATTCTATTTTATAAAATGTGGTTTGAACAAAATGATTTCTACATAAGCACAAAGATTTTCACTAATACTAATTGCCCATATATTCCTTTACACTAACCTATTTTGTTGTATGACATTCCTAAAATGTGACAAAATATTTATGCCAGAAATAGAGAAAAAGAAAAGTCATTACATACATTCTAAAATATGGATTACATTTAAAAATCTAATTACAGGTTCATCAAATTGAGGTCAATATAATGCCATTTCTCTATTAGATATTAATTTTAACTAATGCAAAATCTAAGTATTTCCATAGACCTATACCTAATTAGAGTTAAGTACTGACATTACAAAACTAAAGTTGATAATTGAGTCACAGTATTTAATGTAAAAAATGATTAATTTTTTCAATTCATTGGTTTTCTTGTTATAACAAAATTATTTGGTGTATGAAAAGATGTTAACACCACTAACCATCAGAAATGCAAATCAAAACCACAGTGAGACATCACTTCACACTTGTACAGATAGCTATTATAAAAAAGAATCACAAAAAATAATGAGTTGGCAAAGATATGAAGAAACTGGAACCCTCATATACTGCTGGAGGAAATTAAAATGGTAGAGGTGCTATGGAAAATAGTATGGAGGTTCCTGAAAAGCTTAAAGATAGAACTACCATATGATCCAACAATCCCACTTCTAGGTATTTATCCAAAATAATTGAAATTAAGATCACAAGAGATATTCAGGAACTCAAGGAGTGTTCAGTGAACACCTCCATATTCACTGAAGTACAAGAGCCAAGATGAAGAAACAATCTAAATGTCCACTGACAAGTGCATGAATAAAGGAAATGTCATATATACATACAATGAAATATTATACTGTCTTAAAGAAGAAGTAAATTATGCAATATGTGACAACATGATGAAACGAGGGCAATATATTAGGTGAAATAAGTCAGTCACGGACAGACAAATACTGTAGGATTCCACTTATATGAGGCATATCAAATAGTCAGGCTCATAGAAGGAGAAAGTAGAATGGAGGGGTACATGGGGAGTTGCTGTTCAATGGGTATTTAGTTATACAAAATGAATAAGTTCTAGAGATCTGCTATACAACATAGTGCCTATAATTAACAAGATGGTATTGTGTACTGCGAAAGATCTCATGTTAAGTGTTCTTAACACAAACACACACACACACAAAGGTAAGAAAAGAAACTCTGGGAGGTCTTGGATATGCCTATTACCTCGACTGTGGTGATGGTACCACAGGTGTTTGCATATGTCCAAACTCATCGTTATACACGTTAAAAATGTGCATTATTTGTACATAAAATCTCAATAAATCTGTTTTAAATAAATCATAAATAAATACACAAGGAAAATCCCCACCTCTCTGAAAAATAAGAGCACAGAGAATAATTTGAGACACGTCTGAAATAATGATGTTGGCTTTACAGAGGGGTAAGACTACGCATTACTTTTTATGTGATGTTAAAGATTTTGACTGTTTCAAAGGGCATTTGGAAGCAATTGGAGAGTTATGAGAGGGAGAAGAAATGGAGTGACATAAAATTTGCTTTTTGAAAAGACAAATAAATGATCACTGTGACTGCATTAAGAAGAACTGATTGAACAGGGGCAAAAATTGATATGGAGAAACTTGTTTAGGGGTTATATAAACAATATAGGTGAGGGATGATTGGCCCTGGAATGGGGAATAATAAATAAAATTTAGAAAGAAATGGAATCAAGATATATTGGTAGAATGACTAAGAGAATTGGGAGATGTATTAGATGTGGGAAATTAGGGGAAAGGAGACATTCAGCAACAGATACTTAGATTCCAACCTGCACAACTTGATGGATGGTGTTTCCATTCATTTAGAAAAGAGTTACAGAAGGAAATACAGGTTTAGAGTGAATGATCATGATTCTTTTTGCATATGTTGAGTGTAAAGTGACACTGAAGCTTCCAAAAAGAGATTTTTGTATGGATATAAGGGTCTAGACCTCAGAGGGTAACCAGGCTTAAAGACATAAAACAGTGAGTCATTGAATTTTAAGTATTAAAGAGTGAAAGAGATAGAATTTTGGAGAGATTATATACTGAGAAGAGAATCCAGCCTCAAATCCTAAAGAACTCCAACTTGTAAGAGTTGCACATATGAGAATGAGTCCATAAGAGGGAACACTGTGAGGATGCCAAGAGTGTGTAGTGTTACTGAAGTTTAGTCAATACATTATTCTGAGAAGGAGGAGAAAATCAATGGATGCTGCCCGAGTCAAGAAAAAAGAAAAAACAATTTAATTTGCATTGATGATAGTATTGAGATCATAAGTTGCCAGTCAAACTGAAGTGAATTGAACAGTGAATGAGAAATGATGAACAAAAGACTGAATAAGGGCAACTGTTATCAGAAGTTTTCTTCAGAGAGAATAAGAAAGTGATAGGAAATGGCATCTGGCAGTTTAGGGTAGAAAATTGTTTGTTTCCTGATGCAGAAAGGGATGTGAAAACACTCACAAGCAATGTGCAAGATTCAACTTAGAGGCAGTAGTTAATAAGCACACAAATAAACAGAAAAAAAAAAAGTTTATTTTCGAAGGTGGTATGAAGGATGAATCAAAACATAGATGGCAGAATTGATTTCAAATAATAAGAAGGGCATCCCTTTTATTACAAGAAGTAAGAATGAGGAAAATGACAATTAGAATTAGGTTGGTTTGTTTAGTGGAGGGACGTTAATAGAATTCATGCTTACTGGCCCACTGCCCTTTAAGTGTCTTATGTGAAGATGACATCACTTGACTAAGGTGTGTGTGCTTGGGGGGGGGTGATTTTAGGCATTAGGAATTTGGGGAGAGTGAAAATTTCACTAATTATAGTGAAGAGGGTGAGAGTGGGTTGAAAAAGAGAAATAATAGAATGTCCAGAGAATCATAAGACCTTGCATTTTGTGACCATGAATTTGTACTGGTACCAAATATGTATCTCCTTCCAGCAGGAATTAGCTACTTCAGTAGAGGTATGGTTAAAATGAATCATTTGGTTTGATCCATGTTTTGAGATTTGCCAGAGGGATGGGGTAAAAATAGGATGAACAAGGGAGTTTGTGGTTTTGTCAAACTTACGATAATAAATGCTTATATATAAATTATATCTTGTAATGTTAATAACTACCAACCAAGAGTGAAGTCACTTCACCCTTACAAAAACCCTGTAAAATAAATACTACTATTGCGAATATTAAGGAACAGAAATCAAAACACACGTTAATGATCTAGGAAGCTTCAGGGATGGAATTTGAACCCAGATTTTGTGGCTACAGAGTCCATGTCCTTAACAAATATATTATGATGTTTCTTGAAATGGAAAACAACATAATACTATTATGAGTAATATGGATAGGATGGAATAAAAAGACCTGAATGATGTATTTGGAGCAGGTAGAGAGATGTTAGACTCAAAGTCTCAATAAAGCTATAAAAGACTGAAGTGGGAGTAACTGGACAGGCAAACTGAAAAACTAAAAGATTATAATAGCAGGATGTAATACTTGACAAAGATTTTTACAGATGAATGAAAAATGTGAATTACAGTTACAGACGTGGTCAAGTAAGTGGGTAGCTAAGATACAGGGTCAAAAAGTGTTTGGAGATAAGGAAGTTTAGAATGGCTAATTCATTCAGATATTAAAATTGATATTAAAATCATCCAGAATGATGCCAGGTTTAGTAAAGAGAAATATGGTGATCCAGGTGCCAAAATCTTTGCTGAATCAAGATGAATGGTAGGGTGATTAACAGATAGCAGGATAAAGAAGGCCAGAAGATATTCAATAACCAGACACTAAACATTTTATAAAAGGCAATAATAATCAAGGAGGTGCAGTATGGTAAGATGATAGATACCAGCTCCATATTCTGACCCTGAGGTATGAGAATTATGAATACACAGCTATTTCTTTTACAGAGGTCATGATGAGAAGCAATTCCTCAGGTAAAAACTGGAGTCTACTAAGGCAAGGAGATAAAAGAAACACCCAAAGATGAAGTTGAAATTGAGAAGCTTTGAGACTATCATAAAAAAATATGATTCTCCAGGTTGTACACTAAAAGTAAATTATTCTGTGTGTGGAAAGATCCCTGTGGGTAGGCTTCTGAACCTGTCAGGTTATGTTCTTTCAAGCTGAAGGCAGACAGGTAGGAGGTTCTGTTACTGCGATGAACCCTCAAGGGATCAGCTGGCTGCAAAGTCTGAAGTACCATCTGTAAGGATCAAGGACCCACTGGTGTGAAGATCTAAAAGAAGATCACTTTAATAAGTTGGACTTACATCATTGGCATTAAGAATTCCCAATCGCCAAGAGGTAGACCTTAGTTCTTACCCACTTAGGTAATTTTCTAGGAGTCTTCAAGGTGGGGTGGTTTGTCTTGCCTGTTACTCATACGGGCCACTTCTGTCCAGTGGTCATTTGTGTTTGGAGAGCTTCTCTCCCTGTTAATTGCCTCCCTGTCTCCAGAGCTTTGGAATTGTCATCAATGCTCAACTCAACCACCAATGAGGTGAGCTTTGTCACTGTTTTCCTGCTGTTGCTGCTTGGTGCTGTATTCTTCTTCGACCACCTGCTGCTTTGTAACTCATTCTGTTTTTCTCCTGCAGGCAAGCACCTCTCCTTTCTAGATAACAACTTTTTAAAGTGTTGAGTGGGGTGTTGCAGCCAAGGTACTCAAGTTCTTAGTAAGAGCCTTTAAAAAAAAATCATAGTGTTCTCCTCCTCACAATAAAAAAGTATTATATTTAAAAAGAGGTGAGAGTTGGTGTGAAGCTGTATTAGGATGTATTCAAATGCAGCGTTACAGTGTACCAGTGACCAGGGCTCACTCACAACTCCCAGAGCTGCCGCTAAGTCTATGGACCCTACCAGCACCATTGTCCACCATGATGCTTTCCTTCTTCTTCATCCCTCTCTAGACACAACTGTCCAGGATCCAGCACTCCACCCCTGAGATAAAACATACACCTCAACATATCAGGTGTATGAAGTTATATCTGAAGTGGATTCAAGGTCTTTACCATTGGCTTCCTGGATCCTATATAAATTGAGAAATTCCAGCAGGCAACTGTTTAAACAGCCTTAAACATTCTGTGAGAGTTAAAGAGATTTTTTTTTCCTGCATTAGATAGACTTATTTAGATCATCTTATAAAATAAGTAGCCTGTTGTTTCTAACCTAGAATAATTTTTTAAAAAATTTTAGCATTTTTACTACTCTTATTAAACAGGATATCATTAAAACATTAGTATATAGATGTTGAATGCTCTGATCAATTTGATTAAATTTTACATAAAGTCTTTTTGTTTTGGGGATTTTTTTGCAAGCTGAACTTCCAATGGCCCTGAGAGTTTAAGTTAGCTTTAAGTGCCTTCACAAGTCTTTTTGTACTTCCCTTATTTTATAAGAAATGCCTAACCCCACCATTTATTTTTCTTTTCCAAAGTGGTTAAAATCACTATTTTCCTTTCATGCCTGTGCTACACCTTTTATTTACCATCAGCACAAACATGGGGATGAGCTAGAATAAATAGAGAGCTAACACTCAACACAGCAGATGGAGATGAAAACGCATCCACATATGTAGTACTTGTTATCAGCTTCATCTGAGCAGAACAGAATGGGACATTAACTCCAACCTCCTCCCCTCACTGATCCGGAGCTAAAGCTTTCAAATGCGGTGTTGATTTTGAATTTCATTAGTCTTTTATGCTCAGGCTGTGAGAAGATTCATTCTCATGCAAGGCCCGGAACTGGTTGCTAATAAAATCATACCCTGACAAATAAATGGACTGTAATATAACCTGTTTCAGGGCAGTGAAATCTCAACCACTCAAACATGATCCACAGAAAATCAATACACAGCTTACTACTTGTTCCCCCAGCAATTCCTGCCGAATATTCCTCTATCCCTTGTCTTGTCCCAAATTTCTCCATTAATGAAATGAAAACCTTAGATCATCTGCCATAGAATTCCAATTTTCTTTTGTTATAATATCATAGCTGGCCAAGTAGATGAGCCCCAAAGGAGACTGGTAAAAGAAAAGATGAAGTAAAAATTATTCAAAGTCCTCGAGATCTTGGAACCTTTTGAAGTGAAACAGAACAAAACAAACCATACACACACACACACACACAAATTTTGTTTAGTTTAGTTGAAAGCAGTGTGTGTGACTTTGCATATAGCACTTAACATCTCCAAGTCTTTGTGTTCTCAGCTATACCATGAAGATAATAATGATAATAATAATAATAATAGATGTCAGGATCATTATGAGGTGCTCGCTAGTTACTAGCTATTATTACTTAGCAATCATTGAATTAGAAGTGAAACAGTGATGCAGAGTTTGAGGAAGACAAAGAAAATTATTTAGAAAATAAATTTCTTTCATTTGTTTCCAGTTATCAAGTTCCCCAATTGTAATTGAATCACATATGAATCATAGGTCATGGGAGTCATTTTACTAGGAAGTTTTTCAAGGATAGAAACATTGTATATTAGAGAGAAGCCAGACCTAGTCATTCCAGAAATGTCTTCAAATCTAGGATTGCTCATTTATTTGCATGGTTTTGCATAAAGCATTTAACATATTTGAACCTTATAAAATGATTATATTAATGATATGTTCTTGAAAGAGATATGAGAAAAAATGAGCTAAGGGATTAAATAGCCATATATATTTAAAAGAACATTGTATCTTTAACTTTCATCCCCTTTCTTTCCCTTAAGAAAGCTGTAGTAGAAAATGTTACATCACAGACTTCATTTCTATTAGTACCAGAAAGAACTGTAAGTATTGGAAGTTGGGTAAACACTGGTTGGCTTACAATGTTATACATTCTGTTTCTCTCTCCCTTCCTCTCTCTTTTCCTCCCTCTCCCTCTCTGCTCCCCCGCCTACACACACACATTCTTTTTTTAAAAAAATAAAGGTTAATAAACAAAAGGAAAATTGAAAAGTCAGCTCACAGGCAAATACACCAACCAGACGATCTTTCAAGGAACTTCAAATTCCTTGAATTTCCTTGGTTTTGACTTGCATTGTCCTGATCTACAATGGAATATTATTTGGCCATAAAAATGAAGGACATCCTGCCATTTGCAGCAACACCGGTGAATGTTGAGGGCCTTATGTGAAATGAAATAAGTCAAAGAAGACAAATACATTATGATCTCATATGTGGAATCTAAAAATATCAAACTCATAGAAAAAGAAAGAAGAATGATGGTGGCTGGGGGACTGGGGAGTGGGAAATGGGGAGATGTTGGTTAAAAGGTACAAACTTTCAATTATAAGATGAATGATTTCTGGGAATCTAATGTAGAGCCAATTATCAAGTTCTCCAACTGTAATTGAATCGCATATGAATCATAGGTCATGGGAGTCATTTAACCAGGAAGTTTTTCAAGGATAAAAACATTGTATATTAAAAAGAAATGGACTTAGGCATTCCAGGAAGGTCTTCACATCTAGGACCTCTTATGTATTGAGTGGTTTTGTACAAAGTATTTATTTGTACAATAAGTTGTACAGTTGTATTTGTAACTAAAGTACAGCATGATGACTATAGCTAACAATACTGCTTTGAAAAAAAAAAGAAGCAGCAGCAGCTATCTGGCCCATAATTCTACCAATGCAGACATTTAATCTGATGTCCAATGAATATTAAATGTAGACTGGAATTCTTCTAAAAGAATTCAGTAGCCTGCATCAGAGAAAACTGTTTTGCCTTATTCAAGCAGAAAAGGAAAATACCTATTTTGGACCTTTATTAACCTGAAAATTTGGGTTCATTTAACGTTTGACAGCATTTCCAGACATTACTTTCCTGAACTCTGTTCTTAGTATAGGTTTTTGGAAAGGAGATAGTAAACAATACAGACAATGTTCTTTTACATGAGATCTTTTGGTCACTTATATCTCTGGCAATATTCAGATACTGTTTTTAAGAAAAGCAAAGTCCGTAATACTCTACATAGGGCATATTATTTCTGAAATGTTATTGGATTATGACTTGGAATACTTAAAGTCATTTATTGTTTTTGGTAACAATACTTCATAATTTAAGATTAACTTTTTACAAAAAAGAAATCAAATTAACTGGGGTAAAAATGCAAGGATTATTATATAATGGGAAATACCTGAATATGACAACAAAAAAGGGGCTGAAAGATATGATACATACTTCAAAATGAAGTTCTTGTGGCTTTGAGACTTGCTGTCTTGTCTGGGCCTGATGTTAGGCTCAGTGCTATGCATAATTGAACCTTCACTTACTTTTTAGTTACTTATTATTTATTAGATAATTATTGTGTATTATTTATCACACAATAGTTCAATCAAAATCCTTAGTCAATCAGTTCATTAGACTGTGAGCTCCTTAAGAAACACACTCTGCATTATACGGCATTGAGTTCATCCTTTGTATTTAGTTAATGGGTGAATCAACGAACGTATAGGAAGTAACTACTGTATGAATCCTGGAGGTTAAGAAATTCCTTTCTAAGCATGTCAGTAAATTATGAACTGGATGTGGAGACTAGGCACATGTGTATGATGAGAAGAAACAAGGAAGTGATCAAAATTTGAAACTAAAAATGTAACACTCTGGTTGCAAAAGACTGTATCTTATAATTAATCATGATTAGTGGATGTTTTTGCATGTGAAACCCTGAATAAGACACTAGATTTTGCTTTGAGGTTTCACTCACTCACACACACACACACACACACACACACACACACACACACAAAAATGAGTTGAAACTGTGAGTCTAATTAATCATGATTAGTGGATGTTTTTGCATGTGAAACCCTGAATAAGACACTAGATTTTGCTTTGAGGTTTCACTCACTCACTCACACACACACACACACACACACACACACACACACAAATGATAGTTGAAACTGAATCATGTTCTATTATGTTGATTAACAATCAACCTTCAGACCAAGTATAAACTGGATCCTGATTCAGGCTTTTACCCATTTTCTCATTTGACAGTATTGTGACAGATATGTAAGTTCCCTGGGATCAAATGTTAGAAAAGAAAATAAAAAAAGATTTAGAGCAATAATTTGTAACTGATTCACCAACACCCCTCATTTCATATTTCTCTTCATTGGGTTCCATATCATGAAAGATTATGCCACTAATCCGCATTGATTTAACAGTAAGGAATTTATCTTCCTATTTATTTAAAAGACATGTGTTTGCCTGGCAGACCATGTGCCATTAGCTACATGTGACCTTTGCAATCACAGCAAGTGGAAGTAATTTCTGCTCACGTATTTTGGACTCTTGAGCCAGTCATAGCAGGTTTTCCAGTGCTAAGTGTACTCTGTCCTACAGGCTCTTTGTGAGAGCAGATATTGCTTGTGTACCACCCACAACCCTGCTCCAATAGTAGCTTCTGAGTAGCCTAAGAATGCATGAGCTCACATTGGGAAGCACTGACTCACAGGCTATAGACAGAACAAGGACTAATTTGTAAAGAAGTATCCAGGGTACACGGATAGCCTTTAAAGGGGGTATTGTAACATTGGCACATCTAAATCCTAAAATTTCATAGGCATAGAATTGTGAAGAAATGGAATGCATGTATAACATATTTTCAAAAGATGACATCTTATGTAATGTACAAAATGACTAATTAACACAGTTATATGTTTGTTATACATGGAAGTTAAGAGAATAAATCCTGAGTTCACACCACAAGGAAAAATATTGTTTTTTCTTTTATTTTGTATCTATATGAGATGGATGTTCACTAAATTTATTGTGGTAATCATTTCATGATATATGTAAGTCAAATCATTATGCTGTACACTGTAAACTTACACAGTGCTGTATGTCAGCTGCATCTTAATAAAAATGGGAAAAAGATGGCATCTTCTAAATTTGATTAAATTTTAGAAACCAATGCCATATATATTTTTTCTACTATACCAAACATGGAGTTCCTCATAAAGCCATCATTTCACTTATCTACTGAAAGTAAGGCAACAACCATTTATTTGCGTGAAAAACAATGTTATGGTGCCTGTGTTGAAACCACTGTAATGTAGACTTTAATATAAAACTAGGTGATGAAGTCTTTAAGAAATCATAACCAGCATAGATGAATGATAATCTATGTCCACTCCATTTTTCATATCAAAATGCCTATACTGAAACCAGAATGCTATTTTAGTTTTTTAAGGCACATTCCCAAACTAAGTATATGAGAGTAAAAATACAGCATTATATCTCAATACTGCTTTAATATCTAGTTCTGAGCACATTTGTATAAATATGGGATGTAGGAATGAAGAAACATGTTTTAGATGTGTGTTACTATTTACTTTTATTCAATCTATTCAAAGTAAATGGTAGAATACATTGCATGTGATAAAGAGGTTTACGCTCATAAGAAAAAAGCATTCTATCTCAGCCCCACAGTCTCCTTTTGCCAATGTCACTACAATATAAGTTCCAATGGAATGGCATTGCTCTCTAATGGATTCTTCTAACGTTCTTCTACAGTACAAACTGAACATTGAATCAAGGATGAAAACTGACTTTTCCTAGAGAAAGTACACTGCAGGAGATATTATTTGATTTTTCCAGTATATGTTTAATGAAAATGAAGGCTGTATGGGATAATAAAAAGGAATGGACCAGAAGCCTAGAATTCTATAAATGTAAGGTTCTTGGTTTTGTGGATAATGCAATGTCAGCCCACCACAACTGTCTCAATGGCCTTGAGCAAAACACTTAAATACTCTGTGCCTCTGTTTATTCATCTTCATAATGAAGAGTTGGATGAACTGGCCTTTTAGTTCCCTTCCAGTTCTAACATTCAGTGCTAGCCTACCTTTTATCACAATACAAACAATAATTTTCACTGTCCCTTCTCTTTATGCACTCAGAAAGTAGCAGAACATTTTCTTTCTAAATAATGTGTTGCCAGGTAAGTTAGAGAAAGAGATGGTTCATCATCATGAAAAAAAAAAAACTTTATACTGAAAGCACCTCTTTTGCCCCTTTCCTGTTTGCACATTTCTATTCCCCTCTAACCTTAAAAGAACCTAATTATAGAAATGAGATCACTAAGCAATTGAAACTAGCTCCTGACATGCTCTCCTGAATGTACACCATGGCTTATCTAACCTGTTGATTCTTTTCCTATACAACAAAAAATGAAGAATTAAGCAGGTAAAAAGTGACTAGCCTTCTGTCCCCGACAGCCCCCTTAACAATTCTGCAGGCAGATCATGCAGGCAAGATAACATCTGAAGAGAGAGTCAGACAGTCTGCACTCAGTGATGCAGAACCCAACCTCCTGCCTCAATGATTCACTGAGATTCTCCCCCCGTTTTTTTCCTTTAAAAACTGTCATGGCTGAGCAGAATCTTTGGAGTTGGTCTCTAGACACAAGTCCACCTCTTCCCCAGATTTCCAGCTTTTCTGATTAAAGCACCTTTCTTCTCTACTGACACTTGCCTCTGGAATTATTGGCTTTTGAGCAGCAAACAGTCGAACCTGGGTTCGGTTACCATACTAGCTATTTCTGCCTAGAAAGAATCAGATAACACCCCATTAAGAAAAAAAAAAAAAAAGTTCTGTTACTGAACTATCTTCCAGTTTAATTATAAATACCTGTTTTGCCAATAATGTGATTAGACCCTATACTTTTTGTCCAACAGCTTTTTGTAAATACCTTAAATCACACCATAACCAATGATTAATGGGCATTTATAGAATCTTTTGATGAAAGTAAAAACTACTGCTGATTCATCCAGTGGCTCACAAGACACAGGAGGCAAAAGGGGGCAAACGGAGAATGCACCTTCCTTTGCCTCTGGGTCCTGACTCTAGCTATTAGATGAGAGTTGTATTTTCTTTCATTGTGTGGTTGACATAAGGGATAAAAGAAATGCTCCTTGACAGCCCAGCCTCCCTCCCTGCTCACTTCAGCTATGTAAATACAGAGATGCTGTGAAAGTGGGGTCAGAAACAAAGCCCAAATCTATCATTCCTTTTGCTTCTCAAGCACATGCTTATAGCTCCCTGGCTGGGAGCTATTTCAGTTCTTTTTGAGGCTTCCATTCCCCTAAGATTACGTGCACATGACCCAAGCTAGGAAATGCTATGGAAATGACCGTGGTAAGAGGTATTTCTAGAAATGATTCAGGGAGAAGTTGCAAAGATATTAAAATCATCTTTCTCACTGTGATTGTTGTGATGTTTGCACCATTTTCCCTCAAGCTGCAGAAGAAAATGTAAATGAAAAAGCATTCATTACACCCTGGCATGGAGAGGAACTGGCAGTCAGTATAGGAAAGTAAAGAACTCAGGAAACGCTCCAGAGCAAGGGTATTTACTGGAGGCTTTGGCAGCAAAAGATTTGACTTGTTTTTTTGAGAGCAAACATAGCTAGTTAGAGGCATTCATTGTTTGTCCCTTTTTCTAATATAGGAACAAGTGATTTCATCAAAATGATGAATTTTGACCATGTGGTAAAAACACAGTATTTCTTTTCAAGGATGTATGTCTCTTAAAACACCAATTTCATTTGGAAAAAATAAGTAAAACCACAACCAAAAATGAAAAAGTTTGTGGTGCTATGTTTCAATAAAGCTGTAACTGAAACATATAAGTCATATGTGTTTTAATGATAAAAGGATAGTAAGAACTCTGTTTGATAAACTTCACAAAAACTGCAAAGCATGGCCAATGCTGGTAGGCTTTAGGAATTTAATGGACATGGCTGTCTTTTCAATTAAGCTTCTATGAATGTAAATTATTTAACCTTCATCTTAAAACAACCATGTAAGAAATTAAGAGGTGTGAACATCATCATCAGTATCCTAGAAGGTCTTTATTTGTCTCGATATCACATCACAGATAAGTCTCTAGCTGATTTTAGTTTACCTTTCAAAGTTCTAATGACCTTTAAAATAGCTTACTATTAAAAAAGAAAGAGAGGAAAGGTGACACTGCAGACAAGTTGATGCCAGCAGTGGGGAGAAATACATTAGTAGAACTCAGAAAGGAAAAGAACCCTTCGTGGAAAAAGTTCAAATCGGGGATGGGCTTCATATTCCCCAGGTCTTCAGTGAGAACTTGACAAGATAATTGGCTTGGCAAACTCACAGGAACAGCATCATATATTGAAATCAAGCACTTGACTACTTTAATTTCAAAATTGACCTTTTTGCCTTCAGGCAAAGGAATGACTTGCTTTCTTAAGAGAGTAGGAAGCCTAAGGCTCCTAGGCAAATTTTGGCCCCAAATCCCCTATTGTCTCTGCCAGCCGCATCCCATGCCTTTCTACATGTAACCTCCTGTCATTTTCACCACACAGAGAATCAGACCACAGTCCCATTCAAGTGCCCTATACTACTTCATTGAAATCCTCATTTCCCATAAATGGGCTAGCGCCAAACTCATGACATAAGGTCTCAACATATCTGTTAATTTTATTTCAATTTCCTTTCACAGAAAAATTAAAACTTTAAATGTATAAAAGGCATCATCCAAAGATCCCACACCCACCAAATTCCACTGTGAATGTTTTATCATATTTAAGAAAAAAATTTTAATATTTACATAGTTACTGATATGTACTTTTGCAGCCTTTTTCTCACTTAGGTTTTTATATATTTGTCATAGTCATGTCAGTCTTATTTCTAATTATTTCTATGTGATGTTACTAGTAATATTTTATGACTTAAGAAAAGTTCTAATTATCATATTAAGAATATTATATTACCTTATGCAACCACTTCAGAACTGTTGACTGTTTAGGTTGTTTTCAGTTTTTCTCTAATGTAAGTAACATTGAATGTTTTTTTGTATTGTGCCAATATTAACTTTCAAATACAGATTATACACGTTTTTCTTACCCTGTCAGGCATGTCCAAGTTAAAAAAAATATTTACAATATGTGAAAATTATATCTCATTTTAAAATATTTCTACAAGTATTCATGAAATTCATTATTATGTCTCATGGTTATTTGTCATTTATATTCCATTTTTATTAATTATGTTTATTTCTTGCATTTAATATGAATTAAGGTGCCAATTATTTTCTGTTTTAAAAGCTCTGTTTTAAAGCTATAATCTTTTTTTTATTAAAGTATAGTTGATTTGCAATGTTGTGTTAATGTCTGCTGTACAGCAAAGATTTATATATAATATATATATATATATATATACACACACACATTCTTTTCCATTAAGGTTTATCATAGGATATTGAATATAGTTCCCGGTGCTATACAGTAGGACCCTGTTGTTTATCCATCCTATGTATAAAAGTTTACATCTTCTAAGCCCAACCTCCCACTCCATCCCTCCCCCAACCCCCTCCCCCTTGGCAAGCACAAGTCTGTTCTCTATGTCCGTGATTCTGTTTCTGTTTCATAGACAGGTTCGTTTGTGTCATATTTTAGATCCCACATATAAGTGACATCGTATTTGTCTTTCTCTTTCTGACTTACTTCACTGAGTATGATCATCTCTAGTCGCATAAAGCTGTCAATCTTTATGGTAGATATGCCCTCAGTGTCCAGTTTGGGTTTTCATTTTGTTCGACAATATTTCCTGCTACCTCTTTTCTATTACTAATCTTCTCGGATCAGAAAAAAATGAGATGAAAATAGGAAAAGGTTTTTATTCTCGGGTTCATAAAACAATGATATGTTCACAACTCTTAACATGTCCTATTCATACACTGGTAAGCTGATTCTTATGTTGTTTGGACCTTTTCAGATAGAAAGATGCTTGTGGCCATTTCAGTAACAGGTTCAGATCTTGCAGAAGGAAAAGCATCACACCTCCTAGGCAACAACAGACTGAGTTTGTTTCTGCCATAACTCTTTCTATCATCTACTTCTAATTAGTCTGCAAATTCCCAACCTAATACCAGCTTTCATGGTGCTTATAATGTTCTAGTTATTTTATAATGAGACACATGTATATGCATCTGTTAGTACACTTAAAATTTGAGCCTATAATTATTTATTTATAGGTATTTCTTCCCCAAAACCATGAACTAGGGAGGAAAATGTGTTTTTTTACTCTAATATTATGTCTGGTACAGAATAGGTGTCCGTTGAATATTAAATGAATAGCATAATTACCTAATTAGTTAAATAACAAGCAACTAGAGAGGGAAATATAGAGGGACAGGTGTAGAGAGGAAATACATAATTATACGGTTTTCTGTTGTACTATGGAAAGACTAGCAAATCATGACACCGACAGGCACCAAAAGAAGAGAAATTGTACTATGTCACTCAGTCACCTCTTCAGGGAAGAGGAAGAGTGACAGGGTTTCAAACAGCCTATGCACTTACACAAGCCTCTGATTTCCTGTGTGAGTTATTATCTTCATAATAGTTCTGCGGCTAGTCAGTGGCACCATAGCTGTATGTTGGCCTTGCCCTCTTTAGGGTCATGCTCACTTTCAAACTTGCTTTCTCATATTTCTACTACAATAATTATGACCAAAGAGAGCCATGCCCTTGAGTGGAGTGCAATTACATTTCCTATGTAAAGACCCATAGAGATGCCTCATACACCACGTGGCCGCTCACTCCCTTTCCCACGAAGAGTGGATCACTGAACTTCTTTGAAAGAGGATCAGGGTAACTGCATAGTATGGATGTTTTTACAAGTAAACACAGAAAAGAGGAATTAAATTAAGGAATACAAGAGATAAATTTTTAAAAAGCACTGTGATAATTAAGCAAATAGAAAAATGCTCTTCATGGAAAAAGAATATTAAGTACTAAAATGACCAAAAGGCAGGATTTCAGTGATGGAGAGTTTCCTGAAGGATTGGGTACATCAATTACATTACTCATAGGATGATTTTGTTACTCACATAGTAATGCTGAACTTGACAATCTGCAGAAATCATGCCCTATATGTGAGGATCCTGTGATTCATCAATTATCTGTGATCTAGGAAGACTAGTTAGAAATGTTTCCATAGATAGAGCTTTTCATCAGGTTGAGCATTTTCAATCATTTCATGTTTTACTAAACATATATTTATTAATCATAAAAGAACAGGAACTCAAAATTTGTATAATTCAACTGATGAACAAAAATATGAGGAATTATTGCAAATGGACACTGCTTGTTTATCACCTCCATATCCATTTTCAGAAGGAAAAAGAAGGGTTTCATGTAAGGTATTTAGCCATGTTTGAGTTCAAACTTAGTCTCAATGTTCCAGTTTTAAAATGGCATGATAGAAGAAAGAACATGATTTACCTCATTTCTTCCTGGATTTTACACAAAATCAACAAGGAGAATTAATGACTGAAAAACAGCATCCTCAACAAAACTCTGGTATTTTTGTAAGACCGAACCTAATAAATGAGGAAGGATTGACAAATTTAGTGAAGACAGATAGAAGCTGTTGGTTATCCTGTAGTCAGGATTCCCACAGGAACAGTACATCCCGTGGGAGAAACCAACAATTCCTTGTTTTTGACAGTGGAACTCAAGGCCAGGGCTGTAGCAAAAACTCCCAGATACCCCATTCAGCAAGTCTGGGGAGGCAGGTAAGACGGAACTGAACTAGAAAGAACCCAGGCAAATTACTTTTGCAGAAAGCAAACCATGTATAAGTGTAAAGAGAAGACACTGCATTTTTACCAACCCTGCCCTTTTCAGTTTACTGGGGAGACAAAAAAAATAACTTAAAAGGGGGCACAATAAATTCTGCTACTATGGGACTGCCCTCAAATAGCTGATTTAGAAAAATCCCACTATTTCTCAAGATGAGTAATATTACATAATGGAACCAGAAATAGATCTATTCAAACATGCCACCTGTATAAAAGGAGTAAGAAGAAGGGAAAGAAAAAAGGAGAAAAAAAGGAAATGAATAGGAATGTAGGAAAATGTTGCCAAAGAGAAATTGAAAATGATAACCAAATGTATATGTATATATAGATAGATATAGATATATACATATTGATACATGTGTGTATATGTATATACACACATTTTAAGCAGGGCAGTAGCATCAGTGTCTCAGACTACACCTATCCTACAAAGCCCCCATTCAAGGCACTTGGAGCAAGATACCAGGGAGGTATAGTGGCTACTGGCAGGGAACAGGTCAGTTTCTGTAATGTATTCCTGTCCTCCTCCTATGCTTTTCTCTCTGAGCCCCTCCTTCCAGTCTCAGAGGGGAATTTAATCTCTTTCCTAGGGTCAGCATGGTGTCACCTTCCTACTAAATAGTTTATTGAAGACTTCTATGCTCTAGTCATACAGGCTTGGCACTCTCATAATTTACCATTTACTCTTTCAAAAAATTGTTCCTTACAGATTAAAATGCTTGTTTGACACATGCACTTAGAAAACCCTATTTTCAAACCCCAAACTGCATGTCTACCTTCCTTAGGCTTTAACTGGAGGAGAACACCAAGGCAACTAGGAACAAGTATAAGTTATTAGGAATTTAAACACTTCAGCTTGACAGATTCAAAAATAGTATCCCTGGTGCAATAATATTATGATTAAAGTTTTATCTGCAGTGGAAAATCTGAATACATAAATAACATAATAAATTTCTTACTCCATCATATAAATACACTGAGAAATGATTTTAAAGAAATTCACCATTTCTAATTTATATATTAATTCAAAAATATTTATTGCATTTTGACTATGTTGCAGGTATTGTGCTAGGTACTAGAAACAAAAGGATGAATAACACACAACTATCCTCTTCCATTTCTTCCTTCACTGGCCTAGAGCTTAGGGTTGCTCTCAACCTATCTCATCTTTAAAAATTTACCTCCATTCTATCATTTTATTCTGGTGACAGGCAACACATCACTAAGCAACATGTTTGGTAAAACATGTTTATTCCACAAATTGGATCTCTTTAAATTCAGTAAACAGAACTTTGAAAATACCAGCCTGTGGATATGATACTATTATACATGAATAAAATATGATACAACTGGGATATATATTCATATTCATATCCTGTAAATGAAAATGTGTCCTAACTCAGCCTTCAGGGTATTGTTCCACATTCTCTTGGTATGTTCACCTGCTGATCCTAATAATCCTCTAGTATTAAATCCATCCTACTTATTTCTTACAGTACATATGCTGTTGACTGCCATCCTGAAGGAATGCAAAGCCAGAAACATTTTTCTTATCTTTATCCTCATTGTCTTGGGACAAAAACATTCCTGATTGGTGATTAATTCATGTCAAAGTTATTTTGATTCATGTTCTTTGAGTGGTTTCTAAACGTAAGTTTATACATTTTTCAGATTGCATACATAATTGGGTATGACTTATGGTTTCTCCTGTTGTAAAAAATTGAGTTCCCTGTTTTCCTGGAAATGTTTACTAAGGCCACATTAATGATAATAATAAGGAGAGGAAGGAGAGGAAAGAGGAGGAGAAGGAGGGGGAGGAAAAGGAGGAGAAGAATAAAAATATAACCTCATTTAATCTTTGCAACATTCCTATGTGGTAAATAATATTACTATCCTTATTTAAAGAGGGAAAAAATGAATGCGCAAGAGTTTGCTTGTACTTTGATCACATTCATACAATCAATTGGTGGATTCTCAATTTCAACCCAGGAATCCGGCTTCAGGTACCCAGTGCCTGGCTCTGTACTACTAAACTCAAGTCTCCCTGTATTCTCTAGTAGTATTTCAATCTCCTGGGTCCTTGGGACCCTATATGGCCTCTCTCAGGAAAGAAAAATGTGACTAGGGAAAAAAGATATGGAGAAACCATTCACAGAGTCTAAGTCAGGATAAAGCATGTCCACTGGGGAGTGGGAAGAGGAGATTTAACTTTAAGAGGAAAAAGTTCTCTAGCAAATGGGACAGGAATAAAACTACAAAGAATGATAGAATAACTTTGTCACCTAATTAGACAAGTTTCTAAAAATCACTAAATAAAGAAAAGACAGGGAATACTTTCATCCAATCTTACAAACAAAATCCCCACATCCTCTACTGTATCAGCTTGATCTAAGATGATTGGACCACATAGATACAGTAGGTTCTTCATATCCACGAGTTTCACATTCAAGGATTAACCAACCGGGGATCAAAAATATTCAGGAAATAAAACATTTCAGAAAGTTCCAAAAAGTAAAACTTGAAATGGCTGGGCTTGTCAACTATTTAAATAATATTTACATATATTGTAGTAGGTATTATAAGTAATCTAGAGATGATTTAAAGTATTCAGGAGGATGCACATAGGTTATTTGAAGATACTACAGCATTTTATATAGGAGACTTGAACATCCTCAGATTTTGGTATCTGTGGGGTCCTGGAACCAATCTCCTTTAGCATACTGAGGGATGACTGTATTCTTGATATTGAGGATTCCACAATCCACTATTTAAAGAAATATATCCAATGCATGTTCTATGTAACTTTTCAGGATGAAATAAATTTTTGATACCTGCAGAACAGAGTCCAGGCTTTAAACACTTTCTAAAGTCTTCATTCCCTCTTAACACAGTGCCCTTTAATATGTGCTAAATAAATATGTAATTTGATGTGGTCTTTGTTTTCAGTCCAGGATTTAATTACAAATATAAGAAATAAAAAGTATGGTTCAGCCTTTGGAAAGCTTGAACACATCTAATTCATACAGAAGGCTGAAGTCTTTTACTGTTTGTTTCTGTTGCACTTGATGTTATGAAGCTCTAATGTGGCCAATGTAAAAAGTTGTGATGGGGCTTCCCTGGTGGCGCAGTGGTTGAGAGTCCGCCTGCCGATGCAGGGGACACGGGTTCGTGCCCCGGTCCGGGAAGGTCCCACATGCCGCGGAGCGGCTGGGCCCCTGAGCCGTGGCCGCTGAGCCTGCGCGTCCGGAGCCTGTGCTCCGCAACGGGAGAGGCCACAGAAGTGAGAGGCCCGCGTACCGCAGGAAAAAAAAAAAAAAAAAAAGAGTTATGACGTTACATATCAAGATACCTCTGTGTTACCAATAGGAAAGAAAGAGATGGAAACTGGGTGCCTAAAAGAATAGCATTTTATGAGTTAAGTAAAATCAGTGCTATTGATTTATACATATATACACACATATATATATAATATTTTGAAACAAACAACTCTCAATTTATTGAGAGTAATGATTTAGAGACTGGAATACTTGAAGGCAGATAGCCTATCAACACAAGTGGTCCAAACATGCAGACTAAGCAAACTATCAAGAAAAACAACAAAAATGTGAAAACAGTGTTTCCCTACTCTAGACATTTCCATAAGTCTGCTAATTGCCCAAGGCCTTTAACAGTCTGTAGTAGGCAATGTTAGAAAAATCACATGTTACTTCGCTGCTAACATATCTGTGAACATCATGCGTTCTCAGTGGTTTTTCCAAGTATATTTGTCTTCTGTAGTCGGGGAAGAATTCTGCCTTTTGTGATAATTTACAGATTACCTCAGGCACCTGAGTAGGACAGTATTCAGATACCCACAAGTCTATTATCAATGACAAATTGGGTAACATAATGACTCTTCGCCACATATTTATCTAAGCCCCATACACTGCATTTAACAGTTATTGAGACTTGATTACACTCCAGACATGAGGCTAAATATTTCACATATATTATCACATGTAATCCTAACAACCACTCTCTAAATCAATCACTATTATCATCTTAATATTTTAGTTGCAGAACTCAAGGTTTGAAGATTTTTCCTTTAACTCACCAGCCCCACCCATAGCATGTGGACTAAGCCATTATCATCATCTCTTGCTTCATCAATTACTCCCTATACCCTTCTCTTGATTTCCTTTCTTCTATCCTTTAACATCTAACATCCTATTTTATGTATGTTCATGACTTATTGGCTCACTTCTCTTCCATCACACGCAAGTCAAATTTATGCCTTCTAAGTGGAAGAATGGAATTTGATTGCAGGAAAAAGATATTTTGAAAATGTATTTTTTTCCTGCCAGAAAGATGATGATTTCAAATTCTGCAGTTAGAAGTTTTCAGTTATGTGGTTACATTGGACTGAAGCTAATCTGTAACTCGAGAATTATGCATTGGAGTTTCATCTAATTACTTATTTGATCAATTTATATACAAATTTATTGAGCATAGGATTATTTAAGGCAGTGCATTAGAGGTATGGAAAACCAAGTTTAAAATATGATCACATTTCTGCCTGTAAGAGATTTATAGGCTACATAAAAGTAGATTACATCATTGGATTCTTATTCAAAAAGGTATCTGTTTATTCAGTCTTTCTACAGATGTGTATTGAGCATCTACTATTTGCCAGACACAGTTCTATTGCTAGACACACAGACCTGAACAGAAGAGATACACTTCTCTGATTTCACTGAGCTTGTATTCCAGTGGAGGTAGACCAACATGACAGTTAATATAATCTGTCAGATGGAAACATATTATGAAGGACAATAAAGCAGAGAAGGGGCATAAGCAGTGCCATCTTGGTGTGAATATCATTTTAGATAAAATGGCCAAGAAAAGTCTCAATGGAAAAGTAATATTTGAGCATACAAATGAAGAAGATGAGAGAATGGATCACACAGATATGAAGGAAAAATAGCTTTTCATCATGAGGAAATAGAAATGGAGTTATAAACCAAGACTATCTTCATATGCGAGAAAACAATGTGTAATAATAGAATATTCAAAACTAAGAAAGATAATAAAAATGTTGCACTATTAAAAAGTCATTTGTTCCTTTGGTGCTGTCTATTTTAAATGGAATGAATGCAAAATAATTATAAATATATTGTTTTCTAAGTTGTAAATTCACTGATCTCTGAGCCACCTAACTCCCTGAAAGGAGATGGAGATTGAAAACAGTTATATCCAAACAGTGACATTCATTGGATCACATTGCCCTTGTGCTTTTTCCAGAAATCAGCTTATCTCCAACACAATGTTGTGCATCACAGAAAACCTATTCAGAAACTCTGTCTTTAGCTATTTAACTATGTAAAGATTTTCCTACTTAGAAATTAATCAACACACTAAAAACAAACAAAAGCTTAAACAGACATATACAGTGAACACTTTCCAGGATTATCTGGATGATTTTTCTTCTATTAAAATTAATACATTTTAGGGTCATATATAGGTAGAAAACATCCTACAGAAACTCTACCAACAACAAGAATTGAAAAAGTAAACGCCTGACCCAGTGCCTGACCCATGGTAAGGCTCACTCATTATTTGTTGAATGAAGAAATAAATGAATGAGTAAATGAATAATGAATGGAGGTAAAAATATTTAGATATCGAAAGATTTACTGACAATTATAAATCATAAATAACGTGCCATTCCCTTGTTCACAGCTACTATATTTTCTTAATGACCCTCCACCTCTGTAATGTATCTATGTATTAATACAATATTACAGTGCACAGCACACTTCTCATTTGTAGGTTTTTTCATGCTAACCTTGTAATCAATACCTGTTGACACACTAGGACCTGTTTTAAAAATATATGAATGAGACCAGAAGTGCAGAGCCAAGCTGAAATCTGGCTGGAGAGAAAAGAAAACATTTCTGGAATAAAAGGAAAGATGAACAGTATTATATGAAAATGAGTTCAAAGGTAAATTATTAATTTGTTTCAATGCAGATGGTGAAATGACACTTTGATTTGTTCTCACAATATTATTTTCTTTAAAAAAAACCCACAAATCATACATTGATTTCACACGTGTCAATAAGATGTTTATCCTCAAAGGAAGGGAAGACACCAATCAGTTCTTCTCTGCTAAGATATTATGGTCAAGCCTTCTGACACATGAAATTTTTTATTTTACAGTGTTCTATGGCAACTGGAAATTAGGCCCTACTAGGGACTAGCTCATTTAGTTACACCAAAAGTCCACTGATAATTAAAGTCATGGTATTGAGCTTTTATTTTCACTTTAGCTCTGACGTCTTCAATGTTCCCACCTATAATCTGTCTCTTACCAAGCCTAAAAATATGGAAATGTGCACTGTTGATCATAAGGATAGTGAGAAGATGTAGTTTTACTTCGACTTAAAAGAAAAACAAAAGAGCTCAATTTAGAGCACAAGCCTTATTTCTGCTGTTTTATATGTATCTTTCTACCAGAAAGGGTAGAGAGAATGGTCACTGTTACTAACATAAATTAAAAAGTTGCAAAGCTAAACTACCATTTCAAAATACCTCTCCATAAGCATGACTACTAAATTTTGATTTAAATACCAGTAAAAGTATAGCAGTAAACTCAATGGCTTAGCAAATTTAAAATAGAGTACTCCCTTGCATATTTTCTAATATTAAACATCCAAAGTAAACTGTCCTATGAAACAGTCTAGAATACCAAAGCAATGTTCACCTCTTTTTCTTTGTATTTCTCCATGTATTGTTATTAACAAGTTCCATATATATTTTAGTGAATTTTTGTGTTACTTATATTACGTCTAAACAGGAGATAAGTCATTTTCCCCCATACCCATTCCTAAAATATGTTTATTTTTTAAATGCACAGAAATAATATAAACAGTAAAACATATATATAAAAAAATATTCTCCTACCTATTCCAGGACCAATTCTCACTTAACAGATATTACCAGTATCACCAAAATATCACACAAAGTTCCATATACTCTTCAAGAATATGCATGTATGTATACATATACATATATATATATATATATGCCTGTGTGTGTGCAGTGTTTCTTCATATTTTTTTCCACAAAGGAATTTCTCACACATTATTATTTAATTGGCTTTTTGTTCACTCAAGTTTAACTTGCACTTCTTTTTCAAAAGGTACTTTTAGTTCTGCCTCATTGTTTTTGATAGTTGAAGGCTATTCCATTTTATAGTTGCTGTAATAATTTATGCAGCTTTTGTTTTCATGACTAATGCTCATGGACATTCAGGTTGTTTTAAAGAGGTTTCTATTACAAGGCTGAAATAATATCTTGTGAATACATTTTTGCCTTTATATGCTAGCATATGAGGATATGTTTGTAGCGGTAGAGCTGATGTGATAATTTATTGTTTCCATTTTGTTTTGTATAGCATGTTGCAGTGAAAAATGAAAGAGACTTGTGATATCCAAGATGAGGTTCTCATTGCTGAATTGTGCTAACATCTTTATATCTTCTATGGCATATCCAGACTTACCTCCTAGTTAGCGATCTATTATAATGAAAAGATTGGCTATTTGATCTCTAATTTTATTTGATTTGGAAAAGCCCTTTGATTAAATAATGTGTACTCAATGTTAAGTAAGAATATAATCCTACTAAATTGTATTGAATTTTGATTTAATCTCTCAAGACATCAAAGCATGAAATAGATGGTATCCCCCATACATCCTTGATTACAATTTCCAAGAGGGCTAATATAGTGATAACAGTCTCATTATTTCTACAGCATGTAGCACAGTGAGTGGTAGGCTCAATAATTCTTTCCTGAGTTACAAACAGTACATTATCTTCTCCAAGAGGAGATATAAGAAAGAAATAAGATGTAAGAAATAGAAAAATAACAGGTTCTATAAAATTAAGGAACATTCACTGTATGTACATCTTTTTAATTCCTGTGCTTTGCACAATATCTAACTAGTACAGAATAGTAAGCCTGAAAAATATGTATGGATTTATGGTTTCCTCTTTCAAGATTCAGAAAAATAGTATTAAATTCAATTAGCAATGGGACATCTTGCTATATCATAACTTCACATATTTATCATGTTTTCTAAGCTTGGGGACACAGTTTGTACTTAGGTGAAGGAGTTTATGAGAAATTAAAGAATATTAATATTAATCTTGTAATAATTGTTCCAAACACCATTTTAAAATATTATATCTGTAATACGTGTTTAAGCATAAAGAAAGATAGGTCTTTCAATGGCGTGGACAAAGTAATTAATTGGCTGGGTAAGCCAAACTCCATTTTTAATGCTTGTGAAAATTAAACAAGTAAGAAATGAATGTTATTATTTAAAAGTGAGTAACTTTTGCTTTGTTTTGTTTTGTGGTACACGGGCCTCTCACTGCTGTGGCCTCTCCCATTGCGGAGCACAGCCTCCAGATGCGTGGGGTCAGCGGCCATGGTTCACAGGCCCAGTTGCTCCGCGGCATGTGGGATCTTCCCAGACCGGGGCACGAACCCGTGTCCCCTGTATCAGCAGGCAGACTCTCAACAATTGAGCCACGAGGGAAGCCCTAAAAGTGAGTAGTTTTTGATAAAGATTTTACATGAAGATTGGGTGATGGACTCAGTAAAGTCTTGAAGGTATTATATCTCACATGTCAATAGAGATTAACAGAGTTATTGCTACCCATTAAAGAAAAAAAGGGAAAAAAATCTTTGAGTTTGACAAATAAAAGCTAGATACGATAAGATGCTTGAGAAGATTTCTGCTGTCATCTGGTGTCACTGACAACAGTGGAATAGCTTGTTTCAGAATAACTTTTCTGTAAAATTCAACCAGAAAAAGTTTGAAAACATTAAAGTAAGAGAAATAAAAACAACTGTTTGAAGATGCTGGGAGGCTCCAAGGCAGTCAAGGAGTTGGAGGACCAAGATGCCAGAAATAAGAGAGGCCCAAAGAAGAGAATCTAACATTTGGTGTTAGCTTTTACTCTTGAGAAATGAGAAACTGAGAAGTTACAAAGAAAGTGTAAACTTAAAAATTAAAAATATAAGCAGAGCTTTAGATCATCTCACAGACCCGGGAAAGTATTTGTATTTCAGGGTCCACTGAGGAAGAGGACTGCTGGTAAAGACTCCAGGCTTTCAGCTGAAACCTGAGGGTGCTAAAACCCCAGGTATTAAAGGAAACTAAAAATAGATCAACCCCCCCCCAAATGCTAGAAAAATCACTGTCAACCTCCAAATGTACATCAAGTGAACACATTCTTTAAAAATGGGCGTGAAAGATATATTTAGAGAAACAAAAATTGAGAGAATTCATTATCCATAAGCCAAGACCAAAGGAAACACTAAAGAGTGATTTTTAGGCAGAAGGAAAATGATCCAAGATGGAAGCATGGTGATATATGAGGAATGACAAGCAAAGGAAAGAGTAAATATTTGAAGAAATCTAAATGAATATTGAATTCAGACACTAAATAATATGTGTGATTTAAAATATAAATATAGTTAAAAATACATAGTAATGGTAACTTAAATGGCAAGAGGCATTGAATAAATGTGAAATGTTAATAAATTCATAAAATAATTAATGATAGACCTTAATTGATGCATGTTTAATTTCTATGATACTAGTATAAAATTCTAAAGGAATGAAAAATGAGAAAGTTAGAAAAAATAATCAAAATAACTTAAGGAAGTGAAAATAATATACTGCAAATAGAACAAACATAAAACAAAGAGGAAAGTGGCAGATTTAAACTTAAGTACTTTAGTAATTACATTAAGTATAAATGGCTTAAAAACAAAATGTTGCTTAAATTTGCATATAAAATAATTTAATCATCAGATTCCTTTTAATCTACTCTTATAAATATAAAGAAAAGGGGCAATTAAAATTCAGTGAAAACCAGAATGAAGAGAACGGAGAGGAATATATACAATGCAGAAAAGGAAAAGAAAATCACGAGAAGAAAAAATAAGGGACAGTGAGCAGTAGGAAAATGGGAGAATATAATTAGACATGGCAATGTGGATGGGAAAAGAGGAGACTACATATAAAATTAAGATCTGAGCCATATATGGTATAAAGTTTACTTCATTTCATATCTAATTAGAAAAGGAAATTAAAAAAGCCAATCTTCCTATTACCATTTTTAGATATTATTTGCAAACATGTAGTAATATTGGCTTTAAAGTTTTCATTTGACTTGTATTTTAAAGCTAATGAAAGCAACTCTCTAAGAGAGATGAAAAAGATATTCCTTTATCCCAGAAAACTCTTTTTAAAATACGATGCATAATATTCTGTAACATTCAAGGTATTATAGTAAAACTCTTTAGCATGGCCTGACATTTTGATAGATAGCTCAAATTATCTGCTAGGAAAGAGCAATGCATCTCTCTACTCTTGATGGATTTAGTCTAAGGTTCCACACTTTTAGCTTCATCAGTCATGTGGTACATGAAGAAATGTGATTTCCAGGTTTAGAATAAAGGATAGATTCTTCTATGTACTGTACAGTACTAACTAATCCAAAAGATCTTGAGAAGATCAATTTAGGATTCCACTTAACTGGCCTAAATAGGCTGAGGCATAGTGTACTAAGAGTGGGAGGGAGAATAAAATCTGAAGTGGACAAGGTAGTTAATTAGCTGCTATATCAAGGATGGTCTTAGGGTCCAAATACCTAAAATCACAGAATTTTAGAACTGGGAAAGACTTATTACTCATCCATGGTGACTCACTTATTAAACAGAATTTATTTAATGTTTACATTTTTTTAATTTAATGTTTACTTTTTTTCAGGTATTATTATAGGTGTTAGAAATTGAAAATGAAACTATACCTATTGATCCTGAGATACCTGTATGAAATAAAATAGCCTAAGTAAAATATCACAGAAATGCATACACAGTACAGTGGAATCACAAAGGAGTCGGTGATTAAATTTAATGGAATGAAAGGAGTCAGAAAACTTATGAAAAAGCCAGCTTGAACTGAATTTTGTAAATCAGCAGATGCTGACCAGTTGGGAAGAAAGAAGAGTGAATTCAATTAAGAGTGAATGCCATGAGGAAGGGGTATGGAAAATGAGAAATGTCAGAGAGGTGTCAAGACACACAGGATCCTTGGCCTGTTACTCTAAGCAATTTAGATACCTCATTGTCCCATAGACAATGTGGAGCTTTTGAATTATTAACATGGGAGGCAAGGTACATGATTAAATTTGTATTTTATCCAGATGACTATGGTAAAAAGATCTAGGGTGAATTTGGAGAGTGTGAGATTCTAGGGAAGGAGACCAATTAGGAGATTAAAGATTATCACAATAATCCAAAATGATACATTTGGGGGATAAAGCACTTGGGGAATGAGAGAAGACTGGAGATGGAGAAGACAGGTACTAGAGGCTGTACAAAGAAACCTTACCTATCATTAGGATGTGTTTTTTAAAAAAATATTATCAAGTGAGATACAGTTTTGATCAAATCACTAATCTCTGGGTTTGTGTAACTTTAATGGTAAGTCAGTCTCTTTCAAACCTAATTCTCTATTTCTTGGAAATATTGTAAGATGCAGAGATACCTGGTTTAGTGAGCAAATTTTTTGCTTTAACTCTAATCTGTCATTAAGCAAATAATTTCCATCGTGGTATCAACTGTGCTAGTAACAAAAAAAAAACCAGATTACAGTTGATATAAATAGTTATCACTGTTCTTATCCGACACATGATCCTAGAATTATGTATAAGGGGTATGTGTGTATCTGTGTGTGTGAGGTTTCAGGTACAGTATTACATTTTAATTAGCATGAAAATTGAATCAAATTTCAGCAAATATGGAAAAATACTGGGAAGCTATTTTTACACCAACGGCAAACATTCAACCTTAGGACAAAGAGATGATTAATAAAAAACAACATGATAAAACAAGCTTTACATCTCTAGAATACTGTGAAAATTGAAATCCCTACCAAATCCCAAGCCTTTTAAAAGTATCTTGTATTAAACTCTCACAGTCAATGGCAAGGGGGAGTGGGTGATGGTAGGTTTTATGTCTATTGTACTGGTGTAATTATTAATAGTATCTTTTACAGTTTCTAAAGTGACTGATTTGGATGATACATTACATGTTCACCCCAATTTTAGGCCTCTCTGACTTGTCCTGAATCTTATCAGCTCTTTATATTTATGCCCTGGCTCTCTCCTCTGTTTTATATATTAATGAAACTCAAATAGCATTTTAGCTTACAGTGGTTTAAGTCACACTAGGGCAATTTAAATGTTAAAGATTTATGCAGGAACATGTTAATAAGCAGAGTTTGAATACATGCAAAAATTTCTTGCCTTATAATGAAATCAGTTTCTTAAAAATAGAAATGTGAATATCCTCTTGATCATCTCTCATGGGATGCTAAGCGTATAAACAGTGAAAGAAAGTTCCAGAGCTGAGTTTTCAAGGGTCCTTTCAACATAAATTGTATTATTTGTCCAACCTTTTCCACAATTATTATTTAAAACACATGTTACTGTGATTGAAGCATATGGATTTCTCTGTATTTTGAAGGGTTTATTAATTTTAAGTTAGAGACCATATCAATATATTTTTTTCACTGCAAAAATCTTACTCCAGAGTACTGACTCAATAAAAGTTTGCTGAATGATTGAACCAGAAAACAATTTCTGGTAACACAAGGATGCATGGAATGGCAGTGATATAAACTAAGATAGTACAATGATTTTCATATGCAAATTATCACCAATTGTGATAGAAGATAATACAACAGAAATTAAATTTAATGAAACATACACAGCCAAGTGAACTGGGTATAACTTGCAGGTACCACTACAAGGTATCATGTATATATCAAGAAAAAAACTCAATTTGAGAGCAAACTCAGTGCACTGAATGTTTTGCCAAAGGCTAGGAACTTGACACTTCTCTAAAGTAATCACATGCTACCAGAAACTTTGCCTTGGCCACAGTTTTTTCAAAATTAAATATTTGATGTCTGGTATGGTATAACTCACTCTTATGGTCTGGTCTTGTATATATTCTCTTTTCACTTCAGCAGTCTTACTCCATTTCCTGCCTTTTATATTACTTTTTATATAAACTAGAGGAATCAACTGTACCCAGACATAGAAAAAATAATACAGTTTAAAGAGTTCTTAATATTTTACCTTATATTAATTGAATTCCAAATTAATAAACTCACCCTTGAATGTAAATTTGAAATTGTTATGAAATTAAGGTTTAAAGAATTGTAACAAATTTATTATTGATCATAAAACATTGCTAATTTGCAAGTTTGTCAAAGTTCTAATTATTCAATGCTATTAACAGAAAAAAAATCAGAAGGGAGAAATATTGATTAGAAAATTTATACTGAACATGTGAAGATTGAAGAGAGATTGAGAAAAGCTTATTTCAAAATTATGATTTTCACATAGATGAAGCCAAATAAGCACGCCCTCGCTTTTGACACTGAGATAAAATGTTACTAGTATTATATATTAGGAGGTCACCTAAAATCCTGAATTATTTTTAAAGAAAAAAAATAAATTTCTTTTGGTATGATTAGAGTATGAAAATACATGTAATAAACTGATTAGACTCTCTCAAACCACCAATCATTTTCATGTTGACCAATATAAGAAATAAAACTTTTTAAGATAACCCCTTAAAAAAGCTTAAATAAGTCACGAGACTATAACCTTATTAATTGCATGCCTGTCTGTAATATAAAATCATACTCTCATTCTATCAGCATAGTCTTTTGATGCCTATTTTTTGCAGTTTTATATTGCTTATTCTTTGAATTCTTTATATTCGAATCTCATTGTTTCTGTTCTTAATCATACTTATTACAATCACCTCTCCCTTCAACTTGTTTTCTAGTTCTTGCTATTTCAAATTTCTTCTTTGAATTTAAATATGTAATATTCAGATTCCTTCCTGGACACTTTAAACAAAAACCCTTTAGTTCTTCTGGTTTTCTCTCTTTCGAGCAGTTTTTAATTCAAAGTCAAATCAGTGCTATACTAATCTTCTTAATTTTCCCTGTGGGAGTTAAGGCACACTTCTATGTGAAGAACTGTTTTAAATATAAAGTTTGAAACAGATTTTTATCTTCCTGTCTTTGACTCTTTCTTCAGAAAGATGCTGTTTTGAAGAATTTTTTTTCTCACCAACAGATGATGCTCATCAGCAGTACTAAGTTTAATTTCTCTGTGTTCACAAAAACAGACAAATCATTTGATGTGGACTTGCCTTTTCAAGGTAAATAATTCAGGAGTTAGATTATCGGGTAAATTCAAGGTATACAGAAAAGTAGCTGAGAGTTTCTGCCATAGTTACTCTTTATCAGGTTATATAAGATTGATACAATGAAATGCTACAGAGAAGAATTCTACATGCTGAAGTCTCATGGTCGTAAAAGTAACATTATTTCTGCCAAGAAAAAAAAAGTGAAGGGCTAAGATATTTGGAAGAAAAAAAATAGCACTGATGAAAAAAATACTTTTATTTTTCTATCAGCTGAGACTTCATGTGTCCAGTAGATGTCAGAGCAATTGAGTAAAGGGAATGATGGGAAAAAAATTCCCAAAGACTGTAATATCTTTAGGTCCCACAAGCACTGGAAATGTAATAGAAGCAATGGTGTTAGTAAGATATAGATACATTCAAATGCCATATTTAACCATCATATACAACCTGTTTGCCTATTTTAATGCACATATGGTTCATGAATCAGCTTACTGAGATAAATGATAATGACATTTTTCTCCCGGATGAAGGAAGTGTTATGCATCCTCAAAGATAATTTAAGTATTTGATAGATGATTCTGTTATTAAGATGAGGAAACAAGATCCTCCATCTTGCCCTGGAAAGGAATGTGGTCACAGCCCTCTGCCCTTTCTTCCCTCTCCACTTGCCAATTTGATGAAGGAACTCCTTGAACTTCCGGATAACTTGGAACTTCTTGATCATTCTGGGCACTTATTCAAGACACACCCAAACTCAGCCTGCTTTACCACACCAACCCGTTAATGATTGAAATTGAATATGTTTCCTTAACCTGTAAGGTGTGTGTGTCGTGGAGGGTTGGTGGTCACTGGGTGGGGAACAGGAATACAGTAATACAGAAAGGTAATTCCTAGCTCAAAGCCTCCAGTATCGGTGGCAAGAGATTACTAGTAGACCATCATGGCTTTGCAAAGTCTTATCTCTCAGCTGGGTTGCCAGGGTCAAAGAAACTCAGTATCTTTTAAAGCAAGAACAAGAGATTATGTTTTATATTACTATGACTAGAATTCTCAATTATGTAATTTTATTGCTTTATTTTCAAAGATGTTTTTAATAACCCGTTGAGGATAAGAACATGGCTCCACCACAACCACCAAATCTGTAGTCATTGTGAGCCTAGAATTGGAAGGTAACTTCCTCTCTAACTCTCAATAAGAGGATCATTGAATTGGATTTTATGAGGAAAGGGAATTTTCAGCTTAAAGTCTTTCATATGAAATCTTCTATTAAACTTCTTAATGTAATTCTCTGCTCAAGAGTGATGGCTAGACAAGGTATTCATGAAAAACAATCTAGACCTTTGAGTAAAGTAGTATACTGAACTAAAAAAGAGTTTTCACAACTATTACAAGATTTAAAAAGATATATTGTAAGAATGTACTCATTTTATTTTAGATATATTTACATATAGTACACATACACGTATAATTGTAAGCATGTTCACTTTATTTTAGATATATTTGTATATAGTACACATACATGTATATTTACATATATTCTATATATGTATATACACACGTATACATATATACAATCTGAATTGTTCTCAGTATATGTAATCATTTATTTTTCACTATTATTTGATTAAAAAATTGAAAGGATAAATTATCAGCTATTCCTAAGGTTTGTTTGCAAATTTATACTACTTTATATTTTAAAGGTTAAACATGAATCCTTTCGCAAAATTCCACTGAATCCTTTAAATCCCTGGGGTATTTTCAGTGACCTTTGAAGAGTTATTTAAGATACCTCCACAAGAATTAAACAAGATAAATTACAAGCAACAGAACCACCAGGTCAGAACTAAATAAGACACCTTAATTACTGCTGGATGTTTTCAATTCCCAAGCCAAAAAATCATTCTAAATCTCCATGTTTTAGATGCATCTACAGTTTTTAAATGTCAGTGGACTTATTTGAGATTCTGTATAAAATGAAAGTACTGGCTACCAGCTACAGAGAAAGAGTAAATACTACTAAAAGCAGAAGGAATGTACATATTACTGAACACTATACTTCAATAGATAAGAAAAATGAAAGTCAGCCTCACCTTGAAGGCCAAAACTTCAATAGCATTTACTTCCCAAGCTCACATTGATTTGTCATGTTTACTTAGAGATGAATAAATATACCAACACATATTCAATAAATATTGTTACTGACTATTTGTATTTTATTGAAATGGAAAAATAGAATCATGATCAATAATGTTAACAGCTATCTTTTTACTGGGAAGACAAGGTAGCCAAATACAAATTTCATCCTTTATGTAAACATACAGTTCATTGAGTAAAAGAGGGAAAAAAATTACAGAGTAGAAAAATTATAAATTGTATTTGGAGAAGGTAGGCTTTTAAAAAGGACATTAGGTTATTCAGGTGATATCCCTAAACCTTTGTACTCATTATAATGGGAGGGAATTTTCAATCTCTTCCAAACGAAATCCTTTCATATCATGGTCAGGATACATCAACCTGTACTGGATGATTTTATAAATTATTGCTATTGGCTATTATATCAGGAATGCCTTGTTATTTAGAAAATTCCAAAAGCCAAAATATCTAAAATTGTTTAACTTTAGTATAATGGGGATTTGGTTCCTTTGGAGATAAACATAAGGAATCATATTATGAGTTGTTCAAGTTAATATAGCAAAATAAAATGATAAACAATGTCCATAAGATGAAAAGTTTATGAAAATTACCATATCAAAAATTTCACTCCAGGAATATACACACACACACACTCGGACACAACCACCTTGCATGACTAGGTGTTCATAGTTTCCATAATCCATGAGCGAGGTAACCATGGTTTAAGTGAAGCAAAAGGAAGATTAAGAAGGAATCCCATCATTTCCAGTGATCTTTTGGACAAATTCAAAGCAACTGACTGAATTTTTGTCTTTTTTTCAATATGTGCTCTGTAGGGTCAGGACTTATATATCTTGAGACAAATATTTCTTTTTTCATCCTGTCATCTTGGTCAGTTTGGTTTTGCAGAGGTGAGACAAAGATGTCTTTTATCACGAAGGTCTGTTTGATCTGAGAGGGGTGCACTTATCAGGTTATTAACTCTTCAGAGAGGACTTCTTTCCAGTCAAGCAAGGAAAGTGTAACCTTCAGAAATCTTCTGTAAACCTTTCATTCTACCTTTTGCTTTGTTCCCTGATAAGGAAAACCATAAATTCAACTACCTAATCATTCCTCATCATCTCTTATTTGTTATTGTGTTTTATATAATGAGTTTGATGAGTCTTACTATTCTAGCATATAAAATATATAATATATTTATTTTCTCCCATCATTATATTCAGCTATGTTCTGTCAGATCTCCTTTCCTATCTCTTAACAACAGCTTGAGTAGGTCTCATAATTTGTTGGTCAGTTCTAACGATTAAAACTTAGCAAGCGTTTGGCCATCAATCTCAAGACAAATTCAAAGTTTTCTTCTCCCTAAGGGCAGGCTTAACATGTGGGTTGTGGGTTTGGGAGTAGGTGCTAGGGCATGTCCTTCTCTTTATGTACATTATTCTCACCTACATCCATCATCTAGGCTCTAGAGAGACTCCACTATTGAGTGGAGAGGAGAAGGAGAAAAGGGCAAATGTCTCTTAACAAACTGGGTGAACAACTAGTAAGTTTGTCTTTGGTTTGTCTTGTTGTGTTTTGGTTTATAATTCTCTAACACACTGCTCCTGGCCATGGAAGCCATAGTCAGGGAAGATATATGCAGGTGTTCAAGTACTGACTTTTGTGTATGTATGTGTGTGTGTGTTGTGTATATATATATATATATATATATATATATATATACATACATATATATATATATATGGGTTCTTCAGAGTACCTTGAAAGACCCCCTCACTGCACGATTCTCTGCTATGACAAGTATGTCTTAAAAGCAATCTCTTAAACCTCACCTCAAAAATTATGATTGATAGTCCATTGTGAAACATATACTGTTGACATCTTCTACAAAATGAATAAAGCCTAGTTACCTTTCACAGTGAACACTCAATCTACAAGAATTTCACAAATTCTTGACAAGGCAAATCATGAAACTTCAGGCTATTGCACTGCTACTCCTTTTCTCCTTTCCTCACCTCTCTCCAATTCTCCTGTATTTGTTCAGGTTAACACACAAAAATTATGAGCACATATAATGCCTGGTTAGATGCTCAATCCAAGAAATGCCAGCCCACTCCTCTTTCAGACTCTCCATTCAGTTTTTGTGAGTACTTCCTCTTACTTGGCTTTTGGGATGGGAAATCATCATTTGTTTCCCTGGAAAACCATCCACCACAAGAAGATCATTCAACCATCTCTCAATCCATCCTTGTACTCAATGAATACAGAAAGGAGATTTGTATTAAGTTGTATTAAGTTGAAGCAGACACTTGTAAAATCCTGGAGGCTGATTGGGTGTTTTCTTTAAAATGTGAGGATATTTTCCTCCTTTAGGACTTAGCCAAAATTCCAGGACATTAGGAAAAATTTCACTCAACCTATTATTGCAATAACTTTTTTTTCAAATTCTCCATTCAAATAATCTTTCATATGGATAGATATTCCTCGAGCATATTATTCTCCAAAACCAATGGTTCAAAACTTATTCCTACAATTGATATTAGAATTCCTATCTAGTAGATTTTCCAACAGTCCTAATTACTAGATTGCTTCTTGGCATATGGCTTTAAGTTGAATCATTGTCAGTGTAAGTGTCAATATTCAGCCTAAAACAATGTTGCCCCCTCTCACAGAAAACAATTTTATATGATTCAAACTAATATTTAGGAGTAAAAAAAAGGGCCAAATAAGAACAAACAGAAAAATGATGTAATGGGTAAACTATTTGTGCAAGTGAAATTATGTATGGCTACATACTATGTCTTCGGCTGTTCATATGAAACTTTTGCTTTTTTCCTGATTTTAAGAAAAATGCTTTTTATTTCTATTATAAGCAAAAACACAAACAAGGCCATACTTTACTACTGTGTCAATGCCCTTTGTAAATGAAGAAGAGAAAGTGAAGACATTAAGAAATATATCAGAGAGGCAGCAAATGAAGGTCTCAAAATGTATGAGGAAAAACAGCTCTGCCGTTCTATTCTCCCTTTCTGAGTTTTCTGAGTCCTTTAAGTTCAAAACCATGATCTGAACCTATGTATTACAAACCTGTCATGTGCTAGCTGGATATGAGTGGGCGAACATTGACTTTAGGACAGATAGCTTCTACTCCCTCCCTTAAAATAAGATATCCATATTCTCTTGGTCTCATATAGCATTTGAAATAATATAAAGAGGAAGAGAATTAGAGGCTGTTCATCTGATACCATCCACAAATGTCTACCACTAGAAATGTATAGCTAAATGTATCAAACACTATTAATCTATATCTCATGTACAAATTTCTGGCCTGCAAGCCAAGTGGAAAAAACACAATTCGACATAGACAATAATTAGGGATTAAAAGATAACTCTTAGTAGACTATTTAATTCTGTGCTGCTCCTAGGTAGGCCAATGCCAACAAGCCAAGGCTCAAACAGCTGTTAGGTACGAAGGGCCAAAAACACTACACCAGTTAAAAAATAACCACGTGATGATGGAGAACAGCCACAGAGAAAGTGGCTTTATCTTGTCAAGTAAAGGCTTGAGCTAATGTTTCCTTCATTAATGACTCCAATTTGATCTATATACATAACTCTATTTACTCTGGTTACTAAATGTAAGTCCCACTCTATTTCTTACTGTTTTCCAGACAAAGCATCATTTGTGGTGAATAATCAGTCATACACTTTCAACCACTGATATTGCTGTACTAATGGAGAAAATGCACACACACACACACACACAGAATCATAAAAGATAAACAGATCAGTTTTAGTATTAATAAAATTGAATTGAAAAAATTAAATCTATGATCACAATTGGTTTTCTTAATATTGTCTCCATTGTTCGTGGAAGGTTGTTTCAATACATCACCTGAAGGAGATAATTATCTAGCCATCTAAAATGATGAGAGCATAATCTAAAGTGCTTATGTGTTTATACAGATTGCCAACAAACACATAAGCACTTTAGATTATTCTCTCATCACTTTAGATGGCTAGATAATTATCTCCTTCAGGTGATGTATTGAAACAACCTTCCACGAACAATGGAGACAATATTAAGAAAACCATTTGTGATCATAGATTTAATTTTTTTTCAATTCAATTTTATTGCCAACAAACACATGAAAGAATGCTCAACATCACTAATCATTAGAGAAATGCAAATCAAAACTACAATGAGATATCATCTCACACCAGTCAGA
>NC_041222.1:71979286-71992754 GCF_002837175.3 Physeter macrocephalus
CTACTAGAGAACGGACTTGAGGATATGGGGAGGGGGAAGGGTAAGCTGTGACTAAGTGAGAGAGTGGCAAGGACATATATACACTACCAAACATAAAATAGATAGCTATTGGGAAGCAGTCGCATAGCACAGGCAGATCAGCTCGGTGGTTTGTGACCACCTAGAGGGGTGGGATAGGGAGGGTGGGAGGGAGGGAGACGCAAGAGGGAAGAGATATGGGAACATATGTATATGTATAACTGATTCACTTTGTTATAAAGCAGAAACTAACACACCATTGTAAAGCAATTACACTCCAATAAAGATGTTAAAAAAAAAAAGAAAGTGCTTAAGGTTTATGCCCACCAGGCTCCAGTCAGTAATCAGGAATACAAACAGACAGACCTCAATCCCAACTAGATGAGTTTACCAAGTAGACTCAGGGAAGGGAGGGAAATTTCTTCCATCTTGTGTTCAGCCTGGACTGATAGAAAAATGGAGCTTAGGGCAGGCAGACAGGAACTTGTATACCATTGCCATAGATAAAGCCTTTTTCTTTGGAAGAAGAAACAGGAATGGGCGAATGTACAGGTCAGCAGTATTCATTCACAGACGACATGGGAATGGTTTGTGTTTGTGTACTTGCTTTCTTCTAAGACGACAGGAAAGACTGGCCTTAACTTCCTTTGCTATTTCATATATGCTGCTTAAAAGAAAACTCAGGAGAGTGACATAATCAAAAATGGTAGGGTAGGAAACTCCAGGGATTTGTCTCTCTACAAAAGGAACTAATGAGCTGGTGAAAACAAAGAGAGTCAACTTTTACAGAATTCTGGAATCAGCCAAAAACTTAAGCCAACCAGGCAAAGGCTAGGTGACAAAAGAATTCTGCTTTGTGATGCTGCCATCCCTCATCCTCATTTTGGCATGGAAGCCCATACTACCCCTGGTGCACACTGCTTGTACCGGAGCTCGCAACCCAGACTCTATTTGCAAGGAAACATGGTTGTTCATTTTGACCTGTCTGGTGGCCACCCAAGGGACAGATGCAAAGGCTGGCCTTTGTTTATCCCATCTCAGAGTGTTCTCAGAGCTGGTGTGGCTTTCTAGGTGTCATTTGCCAAAAACATTGAAGGTGCAAGTACTGGCCACAGCAGATAAGTAACAACAGTCAAGATGAGCACTAGACAGGATGTAAAGAGAAATCTGAAATAAGTTCAGAAAAGGGATATAATTGACCCAAAAATGGCCTTATTGGACATATTTTGTGATCAGAATCTATAGACTAGTGTGTTCTACTTAGTTGTAATTTTAAATGGGATAGCCTCCCATTAAATTGTTGTTTGAATGATTGATGATTGGATCCATGCTAGGACGGCTGGGTAGATGGATGGAATAAATATGGTACTACATTAACTATTTCTTATATATTATAACTTGATTTTTATTTACCTTCTGTCCATATTTCTGTTTTTAATACATATTTCTATAATAGAACAATAAGACCCTCTTCTATTTCTTTTAGAATAGCCAAACAATCAATATGGTGTTTATATATATATATATACACACACACACTATATATATATATAATGTTTATATATAAATACATAAATTATTTAAGTTGTGATTTTATACTGCTGGTTTTCTAAGTAATAGTTTAAGTAATGAAAATGTGCAATTGAATACCTATCATTACCAAGATATGGGCTAGCAATTATAAATATGATTTTATTACATCTTCATAATGATCTATGATGTATGTATTATCAGATATATATGACAGATGAAAAGCTCAAGTTCAGAAAGTATAAGAAAAATACCAAATGAACAAACAAAAAAAACAAATAACCAAGATCACACACAAAGCTAGTAGCTCTACCGCAATTTAAAAGTAGCTCTATCAGAATGTAAAACTAGGTCTGTATTCCAGGATGTTTTTAATACACTATCTTCATGCAGAAAATAATAATTAAGAAACTTATGAACAAATATAGTATTGGCATTAATTGGCATTGCTTGAAGTTTAAATCTTCTTAATATCTTAAAATAAATATCTTAATAATATCTTAAATGAAGCTTTCTTATTATATTTTCATGCCAGTTTTACTCATGTGCAAGATTTATAGATTAAGTAAAATTAGAAAAACACTTGAAACAAAAATACTAATACATCTAGGAAGTTTAAATCTCTTGTGTAACAAAATAAACCGCTTAAATGTGGAAAATAAAGACTAATTAAATAGCATTTATTGTGCAAATTCTATGTACTATGTTCTTTTTTTCCACTTACTTGTTTCATTATTTTAGATTGAAACTCTATTGATATCCAAACTCATAAATGATAAAATCGAAGCCCAGATGATATCCAAACTCATAAATGATAAAATCAAAGCCCAGAGAATATAAACTGAGAGGCAAAGATGACTTTCAAACTCAGAACACTTTCAAGCCAGAGTTTATCATTTAATGATAGATCCTGAACCTACTCCAAGTGTTAAGTAACAGGATTTTTTATAATTTATTAAGGACAATTTAAAGTGAATTCAGTGTCGCTCCTAAATATAACAAAAAATTAACTGAAAAAGGAAAAGTGTCATAAGATGATGTCCGATAATTTTAAAATAGATTAAATCCTATTTTCAAATGGAAACCAGGACATTTCTTTTTACTTTGATGATATCATTATCTACTTGATACTTCAGATTTGTTTTACAAGGATGCCAACATATATTACTTGTCATTATTTATTCGCAAATAGTTTGAGTATGCTTGCACCCAAAGTATGTGATACAACCAAGGGGGAAAGGACAGGCTAATAACATACACTATGAATGAGTTAGGCTCTACACATGTTATCTGATTTTATCCTCAGTAGAACACTGTGAGGTATATATTTTAAATTATATTTAACTGAGAAAGATTTACAACTAAGAAATAGAGAAGTTATAAATCTATTTGTATACATTACATTTTTATTAAGTGATCCATCACACACACACACAAGCGATATGTAGTAAAGCGTCACAAGTTCTCTTTCTGTCCCCAGTCTCTGTCTAACACCCTAAAGGCCAGAAGCATTTGGGAACTGTGTAGCCTGAGGGTGCTATAGACATCGCATGTCAAGAGTTAGCAAGAGGAAGATAAGAACCTGAATTATACCAATCCCCATGCCCTGAAAAGAAACCTAATAAATGTTTCCACTTATTTCTATGCCCATTTTGACAAGCAATCTTTGCAATGACAAAAGCAACAAAAATCTTTTATGCCTATTTTAATAAGTAATATTTGTTAAAAAAAATAATCATTTCAAAATAATCTGTGAGGAAATACTGGAAATATATATTGTCAGGGGTTCATCTACAAAATTTTTGCGAATGATTTCCTCTCTAGGAAAGTTTGACGTTGTCCTTATCTCTGTTACTGGATGGCTTCATGAAGTTAATAAAACCTCTCAAGTCACTGCTACTTGTCTTCATTATGTTACCCCAAGGCTCTACAGAGATTTGACCAGAAAAATGTATTGTATAGTAATATATTTTATCTTATGAATCTTATAAATTAGCATATTGAACTAAATCTACATGTTTGCATGTCTGACACTAACACAACCTTCTAGATTTTAAGTTCCTTAAAAGCAGGAGACACTTCTTATTTTATTTGTTCCACAGCACTTAACCCAGTTCTTGTTACATAGAACTTGCTCAAATAAGAGCTTATTGACCTAAACTACACTGAATTCTTTAGTGAGAAAATAACTTTGTCGTAGAAATAATGAACCAATTTTCTTTTAAACTACTTTGGTGCTTTAATAATCCCTCAGGAGGATGATTTACAGATGAAGAATAATTTTGAATACATAGAGGACTGACATTGACACACACCCTGTAATGGAGGTCAGACCTTTGACTTTCCCCAAATAGAATTCAATTTCTTTCTTGCCAAGGGGAGCTATTCCACTTATCATTAGAACCATGGGAAACCCAGAAGGTGCTAATAATTTTACAAAGTATCAAGTTTAAATTTAAACATACATGGAAAGTAGCAGGGTCTTATTTGAGATGCTTACTTATAATCATTAAGACAAATTTACTGGGATAGATACAGAGATATAAAGAGAGTTTATGGACAGAAGGCCTCTGTATATGCTTTCAGAGATGAGGAGTATTTTCTTCTAGCAAGGAAATTATCATATAGTTATGTTGCCTTGTTAGAAAGAATGCATATTTTAAAATAAGTGACTCAAGATTGGGTAAGTAGTTAAGATTTAATAAGTTAATAAATTATCTATTAGATACAAGTATCCACAATCAGTCTAAATTCTAGATAAGTATTAAAAATGGTGAATGGTTTAAGTAGTATCACATATCATAACCAGTAGTTTCCTATATACTATTATGCATGAATAGAATGTCCATTTTGATGGAGAAGGCAGGAATTCTGAGAAAGATCAATTCTATAATCAAATACTATTATCCTATCTTTGAACAAATAACTATTAGAGACTGATGTTTCTCAATAATGCTTCTTTGCATTTGGTATCTTGATGTAGAATTTTTTTTTTAATATATACCTGGTTTCTAGAAATACTTCATGAATGAAATAATTAATAAAATCTGCTTTTCATCCAGAAACATACAAAACCAAGAAAAGTTAGGAGGGAGTTTCTACTTTGTATTTTCAAAGGCTTCTTCCTAAACACTTATTCAATTCACCTTGGATCAGATAACTGGACAAATTTATGGTAAGGATTCATTTACTCACCAAATATTTATCAAGCACTTTCTATGTATGAAGCTCTGTCCTAGAATCTGGGAATACAGACATGAACAAAACCATGACCTACTATTATAGAATTTAAATAGCAGTGGGGGGGGGGAGATAATTTAGAAATTAGATCAATGAATCATTAGTGTAATTTCCACTGGTGATAAAGTCTATGAAAAAAAGAAGGCCAGTGAGACAGTGAACAGTAACAAGTTTTACACAAGGTGATTAGGAAAGGCCTACCTAAAGAGGTAACATTTGAAGAGACCTGAAGCATATGAAACTCCTAGTGGCTAGAGACCTACGAGAACAATTATGACAATAGAAACTACATAGCAAAGACTTAGAGACAAGAACTAGCTGGCAGGATTAAGAATAGCAAGAAGGCCAATGTTGCTAGAGCAGAGTGGGCACAATGGAGACATGACCTGAGATTGGCAAGACAGTCAGGTTTGGGATCATGAAAATTCTCCCAGGTTATGGTAAAGGTCTTATAGTTCAAACAGGTAAACAAGGTGATCAGATTTCCTTTGACAATCTCTCTCTAGGTGGAGTGTGGGTAAAGGGCAGAATGGGTGTAGCACTGGAGGCTGGGAAACTAATCAGGAGGAACTTAGAGTGTTATGGGAAACTGACGATGATGATCTGAAGTAGGCTTAGAGCAGTCGTATTTGAGAAATATTTTCAGGTAGAGAAAGCATGACTTACTGATGCATTGGATGTGAGTTGGAGAAGATCAAAAGGGCAGAAGATTATTCTATGATACATCCAAGTACAGATGTTTAAAAGGCAGATAATGTGGATTTGGAACTCAGTTGAGAAGACCCCCAAATCTAAAATTTGGTTGTATATATGTGATTTTTAAAATCCCAGGCCTTGATGAAATCATCTAGTAAATGACATAGCTAGAGAGGAAGAGAGCAGAGGGATGTTTCTAAGATTATCTCAAATGTTGTGAACAAGAAAGTCCAGGAAAATAGATAAGGAGGAGTAGCCATGAGGTAAGATGAAAATATGAAGAGTGTGGGAACCCAAAATGAAAAGAAAAGAGTTAAGAGGCAGATGCTGCTAAAAGGACAATGTGACCCTCCCACAAAGAAAATGAGATTGACTTGTAGTTGTCAAGAGGGAGGCTTTTTATGACCTTGGTCAAAATAGTTTCAGTGGTCAAAATTATAGCCTATTAGATTAAGTTAGAGACGAACTGTGAAAGGTGGGAAGTTGACACATTTAGTATACACGCTACTTTTGGGAAACTATCTTGTAAAATTTGGCAGAGAATTGAGCAGTAGCTAGAGGAGAACTTGATGGCAAGATAATTTTTAGCTTTATTGTGGGAGATGTAATGCATTTTTATCATGATGGTAATTAACTAAAAGACAGAAAATATTTATAATACAGGCCAAAAAGAAGAGAATTGCAGAGGCAAAGTACAAATAGAAAGAAGAGAGAGGCTGGAATCTAGTGCACAGATGGGAGAGTCAGGCTGCAACAGGAAAAGGAATTGATATTTCACTGTAGAGAGATTTTCAACATCCAATTTCAAAACACTGAAAGAGGAGATAATGATAAGGAAGTGAGATGTTTAAAAATCAAGGTTTCAGATGTGGTGGTATTATTTGTGAGAAGTGGATTAAACCTATAAAAGCAGGTAATTAAATGGGAGGGAGAGTTTTGGGGATGTGAAGTGGTCAAGGTCAATGGACAAGGGTATGGATAATCTTTGTTGTTATTAGAGTCACCACAGTGATATCAGGAAGAGGAAGATAGTATATAAAGGGTTAAAATGTTCAAAAAAGTAGGCATGTGAGGTCAGTAAATACAGCAACAAAGATGGGCATGAAAGCTGAGAGAGCAAAAACTTACACACTTTGAGAAGACTACAAGGAAATCAGTTCCCATAAGGAAAAAATACTTAAAACTCTCTTTTTGGAAAAAGAAAAAGCTAAATAAATTACAAATCAGAATTACTTCATCTTAAAGTCTTCTCTTCAGAAGTGGTAAAATGATATGCATGTAAAAATGTTTGTTAAATGAATGAGTCAATTTCCTGACCCTCATCCATGCGACAACTGCTGATCTGCTTTTTTTGAGCATCTTTGAAAGATGAATGGGTGACACCAATTCACAAGATGCTGCAAGCTTTATTTCTCAATTTCATAAGATTTCCTATTAGCTCCTAATCTGTGTTATATGTGAGGATACCTGTCAGTTATGCTGTAAATATTATGTTGACTTGGAAGAATGCAAATGCATTCTAAATTTCTAAGTTGAGATGAACGTTTAAGTACAATTAACGTGGAAATCAAGAAGATGAACTTGATCTGCCCTCTGAAAAGGCAAAAGCTGATCAGAAAAAGAAAATCCATATAACTTAAAAAACAATCTCAACTCTGTGGGCCTTGAGATAACTATGCAGCCCCAAAAGGCCCTGATGTAACCATAAATCAAAAGCCAAACATAGAGAATAGTGAAATATTTATATATGTTTCTCTTTTAGTCTCCTCTATAATCGTTTGAGTTTGGTCAAGCATCCTGATTGCCTTTCCTTAGCCTGGGAATAAGGTTTGATCTTCGAAAGTATTAGATATGTAGCTCAAGAAAAAATATGAGTTACATCCTGGGGCTCAAAAATAAGTCTATACAGCCAAAGAAGTTAAAAGAACTCAAAATTAGTTCTAATTAGGCCCCTGCAAGCTGTTGAATTCTGACTTCTGAACAACACCCCAAAAATGTTGAATATGTTCTAGCTCCTAGAATTAGGATAAAATAAAAAATGGCAATATGATACTTATTTTACTCAAAATTCTCTCTGCTGAGTAAGGAAGATAAATAGATAAATACAAATGGGCTTCAGGGAATAAATTTTGCTTGAATCACTATTTCATTTGCTATGTTCTGTACAAAGTATTGATAAAAAGAACTACTAAATGGTTTCATGATGCTTTTATTTTTCTTACATTAAAATTTGAAAATTAGATTGCAAATAAAGCAATGGGGAAAAGAGAGATACAAGTCCAAGGTGTCAAACTGGTCCCTACTGAGTTAATTTCATTTGAGGATGTACATGATTTTGCAACTGGGTTTCTTATTAAATATTTGACTTTATTCAAAGTAATACACTGGAAGTAGGTTTGTGCCATGAATTTCAATGTACAACTAGAATCTATGGTGCTTTATAAACCTGTTTAATATAAAAAACTGATGTAATATGAACTGAAGTCAAAGAACATGTGATGAACCAAAACATGAGAAGAATGTTAACATTGGCCCATTCTTGGAGTTCAGATTTGGCAAGATTTGTCACTGAAAAGTTCAGTGCTTTTTCAGCCTAAAATATGTCAAAAGAACCACTACAGTAAGCAATGCTTTCAACAACAATGCAATTACCTTAAGCTCAATTACCATAATTTCTATACCTGATATTAGAACTTACAAAACGCTTCTCTCTCCCAAACCTAAAATAATATTGTGCTTAGACAAAATATTTAGAATTTTGCAGGTCTTAATTAATTTACATATTTATGCTTCCCATGGGAAGTTTTGTTTGCTTCAAAAGTCTTAAGTTTCTAGCAGCTTCGAACGTTATAGACTGTTCATTTTTATTTACTTGGTTAACAAAAATTTAAAGGAAAAAAAAAAAACACAGGCCAAGGCGAAGAGTGAAATCATTCACTCTCACCTCTAGCCCCCATTTAACCTATTCCTATCCCCTGTCCATTGGTAACTATTTTATTAATTTTTGAATATTCCACAATTTATGTATGCAAACATGTATAAAAACAAACTTATTCTCCATGGTGTAAACACTTCCACCACAGCTCAGATCAAGCTACCAGCATGACACCATAAATGGAATTGAGAGGAAATAAGCAGTTGTACACCATAAAATGGAATAATTCCACTATACAGAAACAAGAGAATAAACATAAATAATTTTAAGAGCATAGATGACAGTAAAATGTAGAGGAATAATTAGGTAGTCATGAATTTCGAGTGATTACTTTTGCTTAAAACATAATTTAATTCTAAGTTCATGTAATTTAATTTTTAAAAATGAATTGGTCGGGGAGGGGGAGGGGAAAATAAAATAAAAAAGACTTGGTTTATAAACTGCCTTATTAAATTCCTAAAAATGTAAGATTGGCTTTGTGAGCTGGTCATATCCTTACTCCTTAGGGTGAGGTAATGAGACTGTCATCAGAATATATGATCATTTCAAATTTTGATAGATATCGTGGACAAAGAACGTCACCTGCCATATAGGTAAACAAATGATGTTTCAGCCATCAAGCCATCGGCCACTGCAGCTGCCCCCACTGTGCACCCTGAGGGGATTCAGGATGGAGAAAAACAGGATACTGGCCCTAGATAGCTAAGGTGCATATCAAAAGAACAATTTCAATGAGCCCATACAAAGAAAAGTACTAAATTCATTACCTTGAGATGTCTTTTTTTTCTTTAATTAACAGTAATCTTTTGATGTTCCAATGTTTTGTTTTTTGGCAAAAACTCCTACGTATCCTGGCTCCTCCCTTACCTCTTGGGAACAGTCCCTCAGAGCTGTCTGAGATGCTCATGTCTTAGGCTTAAGTTGTAAGAATGTCCACCGAATAAAACATAATTCTCAACTTTTAAGTTGTGCATTTTTTTCAGTGGACACTAGTGACAAATGGTCTCGAAAAGTTTATTCAGTTAAAGTTTCCATCAGTAGAATCTGTTTATCAGTGCCGTCTATAAACTTAATAGTGGTAAAGTGTTTACATTTTTTAGTCTTATAAATGATATTTCATTGTTATAGTTTTCTGTTACCTTACTAATTCATAAGATTTGTGAATGTTTATTAGTCATTTATGTTTCTACTTCTCAAATATCAGATTATAGCCTTTAAAATTTTTTCATAGAAACTGCTTTATTTTCACATGAAATGTATGTCATAACTATGTTCTATCTTTTAAATTAATGTGTGATGAATTATTTGGTAATAAGATAAAAATCTGTCAACATTCACCTTTAAGGCTTCTTGGTTTCAGGCCAGGTGTGGGGACAACCTTACCCATCCACCTGATTCTACAATCATTCTCTGCTATATAATTTTATATTATTTTTTGTTTAGTAATCTATTCTATTGACATTAATGTGCGTGTACTATGAAAATGGATGTAATTTTATTTTCTTCTAAAGTGATTGTTTTCATATTTTCTCTCTTATTTTCTACATCTAGACTATGACCAGATACTATCTTCTTATAAGAAAGTGGGTACCTTCTAGAGTAATTTTGACCATAGTTAATGGTATTTATATCATACTGTGGAAAACACTGAATTATTCAACATATTGTGTTAAGGCTTTGGCAGTTTACCCTAGAAAGGACAAAAAAAAAAGCAGGAATATTTACACTGTCTTTTTTCTAAGGGTGAAGAAATTAGTGATGAATAAAAGCTAAGACTTGATCAGATCAAGGACAATAAAAAACTATGATCGCCTACCAGATATGTGTGCATTTCATGGGGTTAATTAGGGAGAATACCAGATATATAGGTACATGGATAAATGTAACAATAGATACTTTAAGAGTATGTGATTGAGGGGCTTTTCACCAATAAAAATTGGTAATATAATATGTATAACTGAATCACTTTGTTGTACACCTGAAACTAACACAACATTGTTAATCCACTGTACTCCAATATAAAAAAAATACTTATTACAAAGTTACAAAAAACTGATAATATAAAACTCATTTTGCATTGAAGTATTTATTGTACCAGTCATAATATTTATATTTTCTAATGAAATATCTTCTTGATGATAAGATTATTAAAAGCTCTCCTAGAGAACTGAGATATCCCTTCTGTGGATAGGGTTTGAGATGGCTGTACTCACATGTCTGGGTCTGGGTGATGGCTGTTGGCTAGTTTCTCTCTCCACGTAGTGTCTCCAAACAGTGGTTGGAGTCAAACCATGAGTTTCTAACATGGTTACAGGAATGTTTCAAATGGAAAACCCCCAATGCTCAGGAACTTATTAAACTTCTGCTTGTGTCATCTTCTCTGATGGCCCATTGGCCAAAGCCAAAATGCAGAGCAAAGACCAGAGTCATATAAAGGAAACCTCCATAAGAGCTTGGCTACCGGAAACTGTGATTCATTTGGGACTGTTAAAGTAACATTCTATTCTACTGTTCTTCATAGTTCATGTCATGACAACAATGGATACAGAGGAACTGAAAACTATTTAGCTATTCTTCTGAGTGATTTTTTTCCATATTTGAAACTAATTCCATTACTAGTTATTAGTAAATGTTGATTCATTGTATAAATACTATCTTTCATGGAAGATACAGTTTAACTTTATCCTTTGCCTGACTTGAGGTAAATTCTGTTATCCATAACTGTAGGGAAGGCTGGAACTATGTTCAAATATTTTATGCCAAGTAAGTTTCCACAGTTATTCATTACATCAACCATTTGAAGATCTCAGTGGGCATTAAGATTCAAAGCATAATAGCATATAGCAGGTCAAAATATCATTATCTATTAAAATCAATCAAGGTCCTTAGAGCTAAAAGTGAATAGCTAACAAATTTCACAGATTTTGTGATTTTTTAAAAAATAACTCAAATACTTATATAGCATTTGCAGAGATATTGTTGGGAATAATTGATAAGGGCAAAAAGAACGAAAACAACCATGCAGTTTTTCATTTGTGCAACTGCATTTGGAATCATGAGAATGAACTTAGCTCCTACTGACTATGTGTGTTAAAACATCTGCTCTACTACTAAATAGAAGTTAATGATTTGTGATGTATAATGGTCCACAAAGTGAGTCATAGGGCTAAAATCAAAGTGTGGGCAGAATTGGTGCATTCTGGAGGCTCCAGAGGAAAAACTCTTTCTTTCTTCTGACAGATTCTAGTGGCTGCCAACTTTCTTTGGCTTGTATCCACATCACTGCAATCTCTGGTTCACATTGCCTTCTCTTCTACAGTCAAATCTTCCTATAACTCCCTCTTATAAAAACACTTCAGACTATGTTCAGGACCCACTCAGATTGCCAGTATAATCCCCCATCTAAAAAAATCTTTAACTTAATTACATCTGAAAAGTTTCTCTTGTCATATCAAGTAACATACACAGGGTGTGGGCATTAGAACATGGATATATCTGGGAACCTTATTTAGACTACTCCACAATGATGTCAAAATACAAACACTCTCCAGATCACAAATATAACCAAACATCCCCCTACACTGGGTAATATGAATGACTGCTGCCTCTTACCAATTATAGTTTTAGCCTCACATTTATCTTCCTGCCTTTCAGGTAAGATTTATCGAGTTACCCAATCACAGAATTAACAGAACTTCACGACAGAATCCAATCCAGAGCAACACTCACTTCCTTAAACTCTCTCCAAAATTACCTAACAAAAGCCCAAATCCTGTAAAAAGACTTTTATATCACTCTCTTTCTGGAGTATCCATGGTTCCCATGCTGTGGATTCTCCTTCACAGTAGTAAGCAATGAATAGCAAACATATTTAACTACTGTTGTGTTCCTGGTAGTCTCTTGCTAGAGGGCTTTGACAAGTGAAAAGCCACAAAATATCAGAATATATTTGAAATCCATATAATTAAAAAATATTAGCATTAGAATACTGCATATTTTTTTAAATGTTACAACACAATAAGAAAAGGGGAAACAACCTAATGTAAACACTGAGAAAGAATCCACACTTGCCAAATGAAAAAAAGACTGTAGTGGTAGAAATAATATGAAGAGAGACTTGACTTCATTAGCAACTAAGAAAATACAAATTAAGACCACCAAAACAAGTTATAAATTGCCTAGCACTTGACTCGCAGAACTGATGAAGTTTGACAGCATTAAATTTTGAAATTTACATAAATTAAAAGAAACTCATATTGCTGGTGAGAATGTAAATTGGTCAATCACATCACATCGCAATGGAAACAGATTAAAATTATCTTGTAAAGATGAACAGCAATATTCCTAATAAAAATTTTAAAAAGAAAAATAAAACCTCAAATGTCCACTGGGATAGAAACATTTTTTTAATTTCATTCTTTCCATTCCACAGGATATTACTGTAGAAAAAAACAATGATCAGGAAACTGGATATAGTATAATACCATTTTTATAAATCTCAAAACAGTAAAATTAACAATACAGTATTTTGAATGCCTTATATGCATGGTAAATGTAAACAAATTTTCAGAAACCTACAGAGTGTATGACCACATTTCTATAAACTCCAAATAGCAAAGCTAGCATGTGTTATTTTTAATTATTCTTATATGTGGTAACTATATATATAGAAAAGGAAAGGAATTATAAACAAAATTTACAGTGAGGAGGAACACACTGATCTTTGTGATTGCCTTCATTACATTCTATTCTGTGGTGGGAGTGGGGTTTGCTTACCTAATTATGTTGTGTTGTATACACACGTATATGTATATGTGACACACTCAATTTTATGGATTAATATTATACATTAAAAAAAAATACTCTAGGGCTTCCCTGGTGGTGCAGTGGTTGAGAGTCCGCCTGCCGATGCAGGGGACGCAGCTTCGTGCCCCGGTCTGGGAGGATCCCACATGCCGCGAAGCGGCTGGGCCCGTGAGACATGGCCGCTGAGTCTGCGCGTCCGGAGCCTGTGCTCCGCAACGGGAGAGGCCACAACAGTGAGAGGCC